>NC_089840.1:20859398-20969398 GCF_035609145.1 Eleutherodactylus coqui | reverse complement strand
GGATGTCCTGAACATATCGCTAAGCTGTCATTGTCCCTCGGACCACTACTAAGTGAGATCGTCTGTTGTATGCGATGGCCTCCCAGACCATCACACCAGCAGGGGGCAGTGTGCCGCTCCATAGCAAAGGCAGGATTGAGGCGCTCACCCCTAGGTCTCCAAAAACGAACACAGCCGTCGTCAGCGTCCAAACTAAACCTGGATTCATCACAGAAGACAACCCGGTTCCACTACGTAGCAGTCCAGTTTTGTTGTTCATGACTCAACTAAAAACGAAGGCAATAGTGGGTGTCAAAGGCCATATACGTAATGGGCGCCGTGAGACCAAATGGTCAGAACAGCTCAGGTGGAGACAATTCATCGATACGACCATCCAGCTTCTCACATCCCAATACTGCTCCCCTCTCAGACTCTGGTAACGGGTGAAATCTCTTCTCCTTCTCGTCGTCAAGGCATCTAGTGGTCAACAAGCCCTACAAGCGGAAGACAAGGTCACTGCACACAAGGAGCCTCCGAGAGCCTCTTATAGGCCAAGAGGGGAACCACTTTTAGGGCCTCCGGTGACAAGAACATTCATCTACAAGTCTAATCATTTGTATATCTGCCTGAGATGGAGCCGCATGCTGAGTGTTACAGCAAAAAAAACTTCATCTCGGGGTGCAATTTTATTTTACAAAGAGTGTATTTAAGAATGCGCCAAACCGAAGCTTCCCTCTATTAGAATGTGATTACTATGATGAGAACGGACGGCTGTTGTTTTGCTGACTTTCCGTGCATAACACTATAACATGCGGGCGCGTCTCCCTGTAGAAGGATGTATACAGGAAAAAGGTGAAACGACAGAAGGAAATGACATTTATATCATGGAATCAATCCTGGAAGTCGGCGTTCTAGTAATAACTATTAAGCAATAAATGTCAGATGGCTGTGAAGTCTCACCGCGGGATCACTGAATACTACACACATGATTACATCTAATCACTTTAAATGCAGAGCGATACTGAGAATCTGCGAGAAAATTTGCAAAATTACCTTCTTTTTCCATCTCATTTTCGGTACTCTGAACGTGTAACAAAGTGTACGTATCAATTATGGTATTAAAGCATCGGCTTCACCGAATGACACCGACGCTAGACCTGCATAACATATTCTGGATGCAGAAACAAGCGCGTGCCGGCTCCACTGGTGTTGGGCTTTGTTCGCACTTACGTTTTCAGGTTTTTGTTGTAGTTCTGTTTGAAATGCCAGAAAAAAAATTGCGCAGCCTACTGCACTACTTCTTATGGTAGAATTATCAAAACCATGTCGAAACCGAATAGAAACAATTATAGTCAATGAGTTCCATCAACCGGCACCATCAGTTTGAGAGATCCAGCACATCGTTCAACCTTTTCCAATCCACTCTCTGGCGTCTTCTTGCATTCTGATTGAAGCTTGTACAGTTCCAGTGACAGAAGACATCCAACAGGGTATTCTTACCGTCTATTGCCAGCCACTCCATTGTCGGAGCCTCTCTAGCACGCACACACTGGGTTTAGCCAGCAGATGGCACCGTTGTATAACAGCAAAAAGAGAAAGGCTTTTAGGAAAACCTGAATCCAAAATTGGATTGGAAGGGGTTAACCCTTTCGTGACCTCCAATACATCTTTTTACGGCAGTCACCATGAGGCTTTAAATCTGCATATACATCTTTTTAAGGTGGTGCCTTGGCGGACTACTGACAGACAGTCTTCTGCTCTAACCACAGCAGAGGAGAAACCTCAGATCCTAGCAGTTTAACCCCTTACATGCCACAATCAATAACAACTGCAGCATGTAAGCATATAACTGGGTAAGTGGGTTTCTCCAGTCACCCATCAGCACCCCGTAATGCGATCATAACAGTACCAGTTGACTGCCATGGCCCGCCGAACGTCTGACAAAGGCCTCCATATCTTCCCTGTGACTGGGCCTATTAGACGTACCTCCGCCAGAATCTAGTAGGCTGATGTCATAGGCATTGTAGAGTGCGCTACATAAGTAGTGCAGTGTACTATGCTAGTGATCGAATAAGCACACCTTCCAGCCCTCTTAAGGGACTGAAAAATAGTGTCAAAAAGTTCAACAAATTTTTATAATTCTTTTTTTTTTATTCACTTTTAAAAATAGGCATCTTTCCCCAAAAAACCCTTTTTAAATGGATAAAATACCAAAATGTTTTTTTTTTTTAAAAAGTAGCACATAATAGGTATTACCGTGTTTGTAACGACCCGAACAATGAAAATATTTTGATGTTTCTCTTGCTTGGTGAACACCATATAAATAATTTAAAAAACTAATGACAGAATTGCTATTTTTCTTTCGTTTGCCTCCCAAAAAACAATTTAAAACTCACATGTACCTTTAGGGCGTTTGTTGGCTGCGCGTGTCACTTGTGTTTGCGACCCCCATCTATTAGAACCAATACTTTTCAATGGCAGCGGTCATATGCCCGATATTTACCTGTGCACAAAAATGCGCAGCGGTAAATATAGGGCAGCTATGCGCTCCAAGCGGGATATACAGAAGACAGCTGGAGCGTTGTCTTCTATATACAGCTGTTGTGTTCTCGGAACGCTCTGCTGGTGTACACCTGACTGCTCCGAGTTGGGTATACAGAACACAGCTGAAGCGCTTGTATTCTGCATACTCCTCCTGTGTTCACAGAGCACTCAGCTGGTATACAGCTGAGTGCTCCGAGTGGGGTATACAGAAGACAGCTGTAGCGCTGTCTTCTGTATACCCCTGCTGTGTTCACGGAGCGCACCCACATCCAGGGGTTTCACCTCACACTCAATGGGGCCGGCGGCAGCAGCGTTGACCCCATTGAGAACATACAGTGAAGATCGCGACCTTTTGGCACAGCTGTGGCGCAGGAGCGCGGAGTTCTCCCATTGAATTCAATAGAGCCGGCGCTACAGCCAGCTCTATTGAAAGCAATAGGCTGCTGGCAAGCCCTGCAGTGATTTTCGGCAAAGGACTTTAAATATAAGCCCTTCCCTGAAAATCATCCCTAGAATGTGTAAAAACTAAAAAAAATATATACTCACCTTTCTGCAGCTGCCGGGGCTCAGGCGCATCCACCCAGGTCTTCTCCTGAACTGCTGCGAAGTGCTTTCCACAGGAGGGGATTTAAAATCCCCGCCTGCTGAAAGGGCTGCCTCTGATTGGCTTAGCTATTGAATGACAACTGAGAGCTGCCTCTGATTGGTCACAGTGCTCAGCAGAGATTTTAAATCACCGATTGCTGAAATAGCTTCAGAGCAGTGCAGGGAGAAGACAGGTTGAATGCGCCTGAGCCCCGGCAACTAAGCAGAGGTGAGTATATATATTTCTTTTTATTTTCAACACATTCTAGGGATTATTTTCAGGGAAGGGCTTATATTTAAAGCCCTTCCCTGAAAATCACTGCAGGGTTTGCTGGCAGCCCATTGCTTTCAATGGAGCCGACTGTAGGGCTGACTCCATTGAATTCAATGGGAGAACATCGCGATCCTCTGCTACAGCTGTGGCAGAGGCTTTCTACATCTCCGCAGGGATTCCCATTATTACTGGACACTGTGACAATGCTGTAGCAGAGGATCGCAATGTTCTCTGTTTGTCAATGGGGCCACCGCTGCTGCCGCCAGCCCCATTGACCAAAGCTGAAACCCCTAGATGTGACAGCATCAAGGGGTTTCACATCCAAGTAATCCCCTGCTGGAGCTGCGACAGCCGCAAAAGGGGATAGCTGGCAGCGCACTTTATGTGCGCATAAACGCAGCCAAGTACATTTTTTCAGCATAACGCCCGCCTCGGTCATGCGCATTTTTGTGCATTTGAGTTCTGCGCATAAAAAATTCGCACATAAAACATCTGTCTGATTAAACCCTTAGATGGTAGCAATAAAAACTGCATCTCTTCCCATGAAAAACAAGGCTGCACAAGTCTGTTTTGCTAGAAATTTAAAAAAGCTACCGGCTGTAGAAGGCGGCGATGCAGATTCACTTGTTTTTATTTAAAAATTTGTTTTTTCTGTCTAAGTAGTAAAAAATAAAAGAAAATCTATGTAAACTTGGTATTGCAGTAATTGTACTAATCCAGATAAGAAAGCTGTGTAAAAAAAAGGTGAAAACAAAAGCGAAAAACAATGGTGGAATTTCAGGGGGGGGGTCCCCCCCTCTTAAAATAAAAATGAACATGTCATCTTGATTCTGTGGAGCACTATCATTACAGTGATATCATCTTTATTTTTTTTGTAATGCTGTACTACTTGACCACCATGACTTTTTTTTAATTCTGCCATGCTCTGTGAGGGCTCGTTTTTTGGCGGGGTCAGCTCTGTTTTTTTATCAGCACCCTTGATAACTTTTTCTTTCAATTTTTAATACATATTTTTTAATACTTTAAAAAAACACTTTATTAAACTTGCTTTTACTTTTTTTTGGTCCCCAGAGGGGTCTTGAACTTGAGATCATTTGATCACTTGTACAAATCATATCTCTATTGCAGTATATTGGGGCATATTTATTGATTCATGTACACCAGTTTTCTGCTGGACCAAAGTCACAAATTCTGCTGCATGAGGTGAACAAGAACTGGGTTAAGGTTCGAAACGCGTTCTCTGGTGGGGTGCATCCTGTTTTACATGGCACATATATAATAAAGCAAGCACTTTCTGCATGAAGAATTCCAGCTTCTTATCTTTTGGAAACATTATTTGCGACATTTGGCCTTCTTAAACTGCCCTCTGCTACTTTTCTAGAAGTGGTCAGCACCAGGCAAATAGGGTTGGGGTCCGGTTTGGGCCAATCAGATTTACTTTAATTTACACCTCCAATTTTAGCTGAAACTCACACCAGCTCATTGATGGCATCAACTTTAGTCTGACTCGCGTATGTTCTTCTAGATGGTACAGTACAAATGTATTAAGAGGCTGTATTTCGACTGGTGAATGAAACTCTGGTCTAAGTATATTTGTCCCATTGTAGTTTTAACACCAGCCTATTAAGCCTTGCCACAGGCAAGGCTTAATTGGTTGAAATCTTGGGAGACTTCATAAAACCCTGGGCTGCTATGAAATGACACTGTATGTTCTTTTTTGGGATGTAGGAGGAGCTCCATGATTATTTGGGCCGTGGCATTTAAAGGGTTAACTGTCAGAATTGGAGTTCTCTCCAATCCCAGCTACTGCAGCCTGACGTCCGCTGTATTTTATAGGCAGCACTCACCATGTAGGGAGCAAGTTCAGCTACCAAACCCACTCCATATTAACCCACACGTGAAATGGTTTATACCTCGCTAACGACCTCGACCACAAGCTTATATTCAGCGCGGTACCTGATATATAAAAACATTGTCAGTTCATCTAATACATATAAATCTACAGCTGGCTCATCCTCATCCTCTTCCATCCGGGCACACGACTACATGATGCAGAAGTCTGACTAAATGCTATTATCCTCACAGCAGCCGCGGTGCATCTAATGGTTCTTAACAACAAGTAATTTAGGCGTGTGATACGGAGCAAAAACAAAAAGAGAAACATTTAATGAGGACTAATAAAAAGTGGCATGAACCCTCATCCGATACATACTACTTCATACAATGCAAAGTGTTCCTGCTGAGCTCCATATGAAAGGACCATATGAGAGCCTTCCCCTTGTCTGTTAACATGGGGGCACCATGTGAAGATGCGGGTGCATGAGCAAAGAATCAGATGCATGTGCGAAGATTTAGGTGTACATGCAAACATTTGGGCACTTTGAGGACTAGGTGGAGGACTCGTGGTTGAGAAACGCCCTTGCTTCCGGATTAGCCAGAATTGGTTGATGCCAGAATTACGTAGGGTTGCCATCCAGTAAACCATTGGTCCAGCTGGTAGTTAAGTTCCAAGGCCGGTGCCAGTATTTATTATTTACTGGCCATATTGTCTGGCAAAGAATAATTTTGCCCTATAAGCACCTCCAGGCCGGCAGCAGGCACAAGTTGTCTTACTCACCAAAACAGTTCCACTCCAGTCGGGGCTTCTGTATGCAGAGACCATGCTTCCCAACCCGGAATCTGCACTGTATGTTGTACATACAGAAACATAGACACCCGGGGAGGAAGCAGGGTCTCTGCATATTGAAGCTGTGGCGGCTAAAGCAGAGCCGCTTTGATGAGTAAAAATACTTGCGACCATTACTGTTACTCAAGAGCTCTAAAGGGGCACACTATTAACCCCTGGGGGCATTATTACTATTGGGGCCACTAAGGAAGCGCACTATTACTTTTGAGGAGGAACTTTTATACTTGGGGCCACTAAGAGGGCACCCCATTAGTATTGGGGCCATTAAGAAGGTGCATTAATGCCATTGCGGCCACTAATTAGGAACACTATCACTATTGTAGCCACTTAGGAGGTGCACTATGACCACTGGGGCTACTGAGAGGGGGCACTATTACTGGTGGGGCCACTGAGAGGGAGCACTATTACTAATGAGAGGTAAAATTTTACGAAATGATAAACCCTGCTCCTACCTATGCCCCTGACCACCCACCTTTTACATTGGTTGGTATTTTTTGGTGAAAAAAGTGGCAACCCTAATACCACTACATAACTTTTGTAAGTGAGGCCAGCCTCATTAAATACCAACTGGTGTGCACACCATAAAAGGACTTGTTAGCTACTCAGGAGGCCTACTGTCAGGGGTGATTTCATTGGGACTTTAAATATGACATATATAGAGGTATCGTTAAGTAAATATTTACCAGATGATGGACATGTGGAGGACTGTTCATTATCAAAGGCCCATTTAGACACAATGATTCTCGCTCAAAGCCATCTTTTGAGCAAGAAACGTTGGGTCTAACTGCATGGACATCGTGCAGTTCTCGTTTACGAGTCGTTCATCATTGTCTTTCAGCAAGCGCTAAGTTCTCAGCGGAATATCGCTAATATATCACGGATTATGAAGAAGACAGCACTCCAGCTGTGTTCTGCATACCCTGCTTGGATCACTCAGCTGTATACAAGCTGTGCGCTCCGTGAACACAGCAGGGGTATACAGAAGACAGCGCTACAGCTGTCTTCTGTATACCCCACTCGGAGCACTCAGCTGTATACCAGCTGAGTGCTCTGTGAACACAGGAGGAGTATGCAGAATACAAGCGCTTCAGCTGTGTTCTGTATACCCAACTCGGAGCACTCAGGTGTACACCAGCAGAGCGTTCCGAGAACACAACAGCTGTATATAGAAGACAACGCTCCAGCTGTCTTCTGTATATCCCGCTTGGAGCGCATAGCTGATATACAGCTGAGCGCTCTGAGCAGGGTATACAGAAGACAGCTGGAGCCCTTGTCTTCTGTATACTCCTCCTGTGTATACCAGCTGTGCGCTCCATGAACACAGCAGGAGTATGCAGAAGACAGCGCTGCAGCTGTCTTCTGTATACCCTGCTCGGAGCGCTCAGCCATATACCAGCTGAGTGCTCTGTGAACACAGGAGTAGTATGCAGAAGACAAGCGCTCCAGCTGTGTTCTGTATACCCCACTCGGAGCACTCATATGTATACCAGCTGAGTGCTTCGAGAACACAACAGCTGTATACAGAAGACAGTGCTACAGCTGTCTTCTGTATACCCCGCTCGGAGCACACAGCTGGTATACAGCTGAGCGCTCCGAGTGGGGTATACAGAAGACAGCTGGAGCCCTTGTCTTCTGCATACTCCTCCTGTGTATACCAGCTGTACGCTCTGCGAACACAGCAGGAGTATGCAGAAGACGGCGCTGCAGCTGTGTTCTGCATACCCTGCTCGGAGCGCTCAGCTGGTATACCAGCTGAGCGTTCCGAGAAGACAACAGCTGTATACAGAAGATAAGCGGCCCTGCTTGTCTTCTGCATACCCCGCTCAGAGCACTCAGCTGTATACCAGATGAGCGCTCCGAGAAGACAACAGCGGCCTGGCTTGTCTTCTGCATATAGTGTGAGCCTTCATTTAGACACTTATGCAAAGTGACCGCTCAAAACTGTCACTCAAAGTGCAGTTTGAGCGAATTCTGAGCGATCATCTTGCTGTGTAAATGCACACAACGATCATCGCTCAAAAGATGTGTAAATTCTGCTGAAAGTTGTGGTTCTATTGACCCATGTTAACGTTTCATTGGCCTTATTAATACTGAGTGAAGCTAGCAGTATGTGCAATGTGGATGATGGATGTAAGGGCACAACAAGCTATCTGATGCCATAAGTGTAACGGTGCAGTGTGTCAAAGTCGAAGAGAGACCTCAAGACAGAAATTGACGTCTATGACGTCATGCATCTTGGAAGAAGAGACAAAGCCCTAAAAGATGCAGACATAAGTAACAGAGTCATTACTGACCATATGGAGTAATCAGTTAAGTTGTTGCGGCTCGGCTCATGTTTTATAATGTAACTAGCGTACCCGTCGCGCGTTGCTGCGAAAACAGACAGACATACATTCATTCGTTTTTATATATCTAGATAACAACCAATCACAGCGCAGGGTTTTTATGTTACCTCAGTGGTATAATATATAACAACCAATCACAGCGCAGCTTTCATGTTACCTCAGTGGTATAATATATAACAACCAATCACAGCGCAGCTTTCATGTTACCTTAGCAGTAAGAGAAATAACAACCAATCACAGTGCAACTTTTATTCTGCCTCAGCAATATAAAAAATAGCAACCAATCACAGCGCAGCTTTCATGTTACCTCTGCGGTATTATATATAGCAACCAATCACAGCGCAGCTTTCATGTTACCTCAGTGGTATAATATATAACAACGAATCGCAGCACAGCTTTCATGCAACCTCAGTAGTATAAGAAGTAGCCACCAATCACAGCACAGCTTTCATTTTACCTCAGCATTCTCAATATCCAGCAATTGTCCTGCGAAACGTTGGGCGGATGCATCATTTTGTGGTTGAACACACATCCCATGGCTCGTAATGCCTTTTGCTTTTGTGCTTGAGATGGAAATCAAACGATCTTTGTCTGGGGGGCATAACTGTCGACGATGCTCGTACGCGCACCACTTATCGTAGGATAGTTGTACTATGCCTATAATCTTCCCAGGAGTGTACTCAACAACTTCCCAAAGTCTCATGGCAATTGGATGAATGGTGTAGTAATGCATAAAGGACAGACGGACATACATTCATTTATATATATCAGGAAGTGAGAGAATTACATTCTGTACGTAAAATTTGGACGCTAATTCTTTGGCGCATAGAGTTGAATAATAGAGTTGGGACCCATTAGCTTTGCTATTTATGACATAATCAATGCCCGTGCCAAATTTCAAGTTTCTATGACATTGGGAAGCGAGAAAATTAGATTCCGTACGTAAAATTTGGACGCTAATTCTTTGGCGCTTAGAATTGAACAATTAAGTTGGGACCTATTACCTTTTCCTATTTATGACATAATCAATGCTCGTGCCAAATTTCAAGTTTCTATGACATCGCGAAGTGAGAGAATTAGTGGCAGTGATGAAAATCAAACGATCTACTTGGGGGGGGCGTAACTGTTGACGACGCTCGCACGCGCGCCATTTATCGTAGCATAAATGTACTATGCCTATAATCTTCCCAGGAGTGTACTCAAAAACTTCCCAAAGTTTCATGGCGATCGGATGAATGGTGTAGTAGCGCATAAAGGACAGACACGCAGACAGACAGACACACACAGACAGACATACATTCAATTTTATATATATAGATGTTCGAGTCATTCCTGCCCTTCTATGGAGCGAAAACCCAAGTTTGGTTAAGTTTTATTTCAAAAAAACAGTGTGTCTCCGTCTGTCAGCGACCCGCCATCACGTACCATCCACATGTTCCATCTGAGCACTCTGGCCTTGGGAGTTTTAATTTAATGAATTTCAAGATGGGTCCATAAAAGAATTGTCAGAATATTTCTAAAAGTGAAATACAGAAGAGGCAGAAGAAGAGCCTGATGATTTGTGAGCTATTCTCCGCGCTGGATAGCGGAGCAGCACATGGTCTACAGGAAACGGGGCCTATTGCGAGGAATCTCCTCTCTTTGGGGAATGATCATTGGCAATCAAATTGAATTACTAAGCACTTTGGAATTAAAAAAAGGTTAAAAATATGGATTTTTTTCTGTCACGGAGATCAAAAGCCGTGATATAGTATGAAATATCATCAACAAAGAGCACATCTGTCTTTCATCAAGCTTTAAATTCGACTTTTTAAGAGCTGAAAAGTGCCGCTATAATGCCGTAAATTAGACACCTGTACAGCCGCATTGTTACCCGGGTCCTGCAGAGTTATGTCATCCTCTTAATCATGTCACGTAGAGAACAATGGAGAATTTAATGGCACCGTGTCCTAAGAGCAAATCCCATATTTCTACTAGAGGGTGAATGCATCAGGGAAAGTGTTTCATGAGCGTGGAAAATTAGTGATTAGCCACAGCGGCAACCAGAAGTGGAGACCAGAGAGGAACCAGACGCCGGCGGAATAGGAGTGATGGGGGATCGATTGCAGGGAGTATAACTTTTTTAATGTTTTGCCACCACTCTGAGATTGTTTGAAAAGTTCTTTTGTCCCTGGATAACACATCTAATGGTATATCATGATTATTTAAAGGGGAACTGTGACCAGAAAATTAGTTTTAAAGCCACCACCATAGTGTAATGCAGGTAATGTGGAGTAAAGATGGCACCCAAAAAAAAGTCTATTAGCAGTAGAGGAAATTTTTACTATGCAGTATGCAATGCTTCAGCTGGAGTCAAAGGCAGTCCTCCAAGTCAGAGATGAGTCCGGTCTATACTCCCTCTGACCGCCACCCCCTGCATGAGGAGTTCAGCTTTCATAGCACTGATGACTAAAGGCCCATTTAGACACAACGATTATCACTCAAAAGTCGCTCAA
The DNA here is from genome assembly GCF_035609145.1 of Eleutherodactylus coqui. Taxonomy (NCBI): domain Eukaryota; kingdom Metazoa; phylum Chordata; class Amphibia; order Anura; family Eleutherodactylidae; genus Eleutherodactylus; species Eleutherodactylus coqui. The sequence goes on along the minus strand of NC_089840.1, from coordinate 20,958,490 downwards.
AAGACATCTTTTGATTGATAATTGTGTGCATTTACACGGCAAGATCATCGCTGAAAATTCGCTCAAACGGCAGTTTGAGTGACAGTTTTGAGCATTCACTTTGCATAAATGTGTAAATGAAGGCTCACACTGTATGCAGAAGACAAACGGGACGGCTATCTTCTGTATCCAGCTGAGCGCTCTGAGCAGGGTATGCAGAACACAGCTGGAGTGCTGTATTCTGCATACTGCTGCTGTGTTCTCCGAGCAGAATACTAGCTGAAACAAAAGTATCAGCGGTATCCTGATAAGAACTCAGTGTGCGGTCCTGTTAAGAATCATGAGCAAATCATTAACAAAAACTGCATGATGGCCCGGCGTTAAGACCCAACGATTCTCGCTCAAAAGATGGCTTTAAGCGAATTTGAGCAAAAATCATGGGGTCTAAATGGGCCTTTACATACAGGCCATGCTCTGTTCCTGCCATGTTTGTCAGTGTATGCACAGGTTAGATACAGCAAGAAGAGGAAAAGTGCCAAATATGACGCATGAGTGTTTTATAGGTATATTTGTGATAGGGGCGGTATCTCCAGTCCCCAAAACCTCTTGATTCTGATGTAAAGGATAATTGGACTGTGTTAGACATTGCCTTGTTTTTGCCTTGAAACTTCAAATAAATGTAAGTCCTACTGTTTTCACCATCGCCTCATCTCCTGACCTTTTTACTAGGAACATCTACACTACTCTACACTACACCGACCTCCAGGACTACATCCGAGAGCAGGGCCCAAGGCGATAAGCTATTCATCCGAGACCCCGCATTCAATGAGGGGGGCCGCACATCTTGGCACAAAGCACTTTAAAGCAACCCTTTGGAGGGTAAATGTAACCATATTGACATCTTTACAGATGTCTACAGCTCACTATACTGATATGAAGTCATTACCAGTATTTACTGTGAGATGTAATGTGTTATGGCTGCTTGTCATGGCTGGCTGCATCCCCTTCCTTCTTCTACCATCGGACAGAACAGAATCCCCCATGTTGTCTCTGGCAGACTCTACATCTCCTTTTAGTTTCCTCATCCCCATAGGGTCTGCGCACACCTGGTCTGCCTCATAAAGGACTAGCGCATGCATCTAAGCTTTCTTGCCCTCTACTAATCCTGACAGGTCCTGGGCTGTTGAGGGCTTCTCTCCCCATTGGTACTTGTATAAGCAATCAGTCTACATTCTATGTAAAGGTGCAAATGTTTTTCCATCTGATCTCTTAATATTTGATCGGTGCCTGAACCACTCCACTTTCCTGACCTCTCCAATCCTTAGCTTAGCTCCTTGCTTGACTACACTATTCTTGTCTACTACATGTCCTGACCCATTGGCCTGATCTACGTTGTAAAAGTATTCTGCCTGCCCTGACTTTGGTTCTGTTCAAGGACTATGTCCCTATCTAACACTCTTACTGTGTTTCCCCCAAAATAGGACATTGTCTTATATTAATTTTTGCCCCAAAAGAGACACGGGGTCTTATTTTCAGGGGATGTCTTATAGACTTCTCAGAAGAAGATTATGGTCTAGATGACGAAATGTGACAGCCCAGCGCCACTTCCACTTCTCGGTGCCTCCTAATATTCAAACTCCAAGCTTCAACACCATGTTCCATTTTGGTGAAATAACATTGTGAATCACTTAGATTTTTATAACATTTCTTTTTCTAAGTATTTATGACATGTCTGAAGTCTCTTATGTTCTTCAGTAAGCCGGTTCTTTGGCTTTGGAACCCCATAATGCTATGGGGCAAGAAAGTAGTCCACACTTGAGAAAATGATGGCTGCCTCCAAGTTGACTGTAACTAGTATATCAAGGACGGTAACTGAGTTAGTATAACTACTAGTCTTCGTAGACCCTCTACCAAACGGGAACCTCTATAGCATGGAATTCAGGATGGCTGCCTATTACACACACCCTAAGCTTAGCTGGTGACTTTTTCCATGGACTCCCCAATTCTTGATCTATAATAGCCCCTGAAAACCTATGACAACAGCTCCAATCACGAAAGCGTGGACATTTATAGACTTCACTGTATATAACTCCTTCCATGTGACCTCTTTAACATTGTCCGGACCGTCATGTCGTCTCTGACCAAATGTATAGTACGGTATGTGAAGAATTTATTTACTTCATTGCGAGTTATTGCGGCTTTCTCGCTTGCACGTTCCTGCTCTCTGCCATCTTTTCTTAGCCTGGCTTTATGCCTTACATCTTCTTGTTTTATACGCACCAGTAATATTCGTTTGAATGGGGCCCCCAAACACATTGGAACAGATATTAGTCACAGAAATGTCTGCAAAAAAATCTGCAACAATCCTCTCCCCCTAGGATCTACCTGTCTTGTTACACCATCCAATTTGCTCCTGGGGATGAGCGCTGATCAACAAGATTGGCGCACATCTACCAGGCCTTTACATCAGCCGACTCAGACTCTATTAGGAGATGAACAACTATTCGTGCCATTGTTCGCCCTCATAGAGTTTCACCATTGTTGGCGGGACATTCCCTGTTCATACATGGAGATAAGCTTTGCTGACAACAATGATTTTTTATGCCACATAAAATATGCAATCATCTTTTGTCCGATGATTGGCGCCATATTCACACGGCTTGATGACTGGGCAAGAGGTGCCCAATCAGTAGACTGAGTAAAAGACCCATAACACAGAGCTGGGATAGTATGGAGGAGACTCGGAAGCCAAACCTGCTCCATGCTCAGCGGGAGCCTGCTTTAAAATATTTAACTATTTTGATGTCGGGGGCACGACAACCGTGGCTTTTAAAAGCCTGGACAGGGGGAGTGGCCTACGTCTGTTGCTAGACCCCCTTCCTTCCACAACAAGAGGTTCCAGAATACTGTTTGTTTGCTATGGCAGTCCTGGACCTAGTGAAAGTACCCAGGGTGCCATGAATTTGGGCCTGCTAATGTATTCTCTAAGATCTTAATAGGTTAACATTAAAATTACAATGCACTGCAATGCTGAAGTACTGTATATTGTACAAACGATCAAACAACCATAAGTTCAAGTCCCCTAGTGGGACTAAAATAAACAAATTCAGTAAATTTGTTTTTATTTAAAAAAAATTAATATATATATATATATATGTGTGTGTGTGTGTGTTTAAAAAAATACCCCTCTACCTGCTATATGCATAAAAAAGTCAACACAATAAAAAAAATTAACATTAAAATGTTAACATTTAATCATTACCTTCTATATTTACCTAAATAAGCTACAGCCCATAATTATACAGTCAGGTGATGAGCTGTGATCTCCTTTTTTATAACTGCCCGACAGGAGCTGTGTGATCATCATCAATGACTGTGACAGGATTGTCTGTGCCCCCTTTCAAGCAATTTCTGTGGTAGGGATCATATAATATCATAACACAAACTGAAAATTTGACTAGAAAATGAACACATAACCCCAAGTAGATGTGAGCTGGTCAGAACTGAGATCACATGACCATCTGAGTAAAAAGAGGCCAGGAGTTTCAGATACAGAGATATAACTAACTAAGATAATACTAGTCCACTTATATATACTGAGGGGGTAGCTACATCATGAATGAATAAAAAAAAGCACGGCAATAGGCCTTCAACATGACTCGCGCATTTGATAACTCAATTTACAGCATTCTAGTAGATAGCAGCCGAGTTATCATAATACACTCAATGTCAAGCTAACTTTTTCTGCATCTGTTCAGCTATTCTGATGGAAAAATAAGAAAACTTATGGCTCTTGGAAATCGGTAACGCGAAACTGAAAAACCAAAAAGTCTCCGGTCTTGAAAAGGTTAAATTGAAACCTCCAAAAATCTGTGCAGACTCTTTTTTGCAGCAAGCGAACGGGATTGTGAAAGTCGCCTTCATTGTGGCATCATCGCTGTGGCTCCTTGGTAGAGGATAAGAACCAAAACTCTGCAGCGTCTGAAGCTGGCCGTTCCCTAATCTCCAATCTTGCACACTTTGGCCTTTGTAACTGATTTTCATTGGTGGCCGGTAAGGAGCCGGAGCTGTGTCTATATGATAGGATTGCAATTTCATCATCATTTTCCACCTTTTGAGAGTCGCAGCACCTCATTCACTTTCAGGTAAATAGGAAAAGTGATGCGTTCACAAAAATAAGAGAACTTTCTGAGTAACTTCGACTCCTCTTAAAATGCTGCCGGTGCTGAAGCCTTAAATGAAAAAGAAGTAGAAAACGTAGTGATTTGTAATTTCCCAGAAGAAGCCAAAGAGCTCGGCAATGAATTTTGATGCACTTCAGCTGTCCTCCGCGCTAAATGATTTCACAAATCAAACATCACTTCTCTTTCACGCCTGCAAAAATGAAATAATATATCTTTTTTTTTTTTCCATTTACATAAGTCAGCGACAAGAAAAAAAAACAACTATATAACCAAAAGTCATGAATACGGTACAATGTTAAATCGGAACGTACGGGGATTGAGAAAGACACGAGAGGTCGTCTACATATGACCGATAGGACACATTTATGGACGTTCATGTTAGGTCCCTTCTGCGGTGTCAATGCCTTTCTCCTTGCACCCCATGAACCTTCAATGACTCTACAGCGGCTACAATGGCTGAAGGTACCTTTAAAGAGGTAATCAGGACTGCGCCCCTGTCAATGGTGAGGAATGCTGATAATGGCTGGGAATCTACAGGAAAAGGATTCACCTGGCGTTAATGGCCCAACCTGGAAGGGTTAGCCGTTGCGCCTTCGGTCTGAGTTCACTTAAAAGTGCAACCCCCTATATACAAAGCAGACACACTGTAGATATGTGCTTAATACAGGAGTCAGTGTAGGCTCCGAAACGCGTTGTGCCCCATCTCTTTTTGCATTTGTATCCATGTGGTTTGTGTTTTTACCAATAAATAAGACTTTACCCAAAACCTTGGACCATGTGAGGGGGGAGTCTATAAATATCAACCCGGACCCCCTCTTTTAAAGTAAGTGTCACTTTCTGCACACAACACTGGTGAAGTTGCAACCTGAGTGCAGAAGATCTTTTTAACCACTACTTCTCTTAAGGTACCTTTACACGGGGCAATTAGTACCTGATTTCTTGCTGAAGACAGCAAATGCAGGCAATAATCGTCTTGTACACATGCAGCCACCAACAGGGCATTAAGCGAGAAAGCGCTCACTTGTCACAGTCACTTGCAGAACTAAAAACCAAGCAACTATCGGGCCGTGTAATCAGAAGCCGCTCAAAGTTTACTGTGAATGGAGGCAGGCGGTCTTAACGATCCCCGGCCCACTCCACCTCCACTGACCTGAACGACTATCGCTACGGTGTAATGCAGCCAACAGTCATGCTATGTGAAGGTACCTGTCACGTTCGACCTGGACGCAATGTACAGCTAGCCCAGGATAGACACAAGACTGTGCCAACAGTGGACAAATGGGAAACGCAATGCTACAATAAAGCTCCTAATTAACAAAGGAAAACACAAAATAAGCCTCCTGTGGCGCAGAGTGTAAGCGCTCACCTATGACCTGAAGGTTGCAAGTTCGATCCCCGCATGATTCGGGTAGCCGGCTCAAGGTTGACTCAGCCTTCCATCCTTCCGAGGTCGGTAAAATGAGAACCCAGCTTGGTGGCAGGTAATAAGTAATAATTACCTGAAAGCGCTGCGGAATAAGTTGGCGCTATAGAAATAACAAGATTTTTTATTTAAATAAGAGGAGAAACTAACCCGGCTCTTAACTGGGAAAGATCTCTACTAGAGATGAGCGAGTATACTCGCTAAGGCACATTACTCGAGCGAGTAGTGCCTTAACCGAGTATCTCCCCGCTCATCTCTAAAGATTCGGGTGACGGCGCGGGTGACAGGTGAGTTTCGTCAGGGAGCCGGGGGGAGAGAGGGAGAGAGAGATCTCCCCTCCGTTCCTCCCCGCTCTCCCCCGCCACTCCCCGCCCCCCGCCGGCCCCCGAATCTTTAGAGACGAGTGGGGAGATACTCGGCTAAGGCACTACTCGCTCGAGTAATGTGCCTTAGCGAGTATACTCGCTCATCTCTAATCTCTACCTAAAAGCAGATTGACCACTCTGATAAGTGCGAACCTCGTGAATGCCTCTCAACCTGCTACCTGACCCTAACTGGGGGCCAGGAAGAAGAACAAAACAGCAGTGCGAATAACCGAGAGGGAAATAAACCGCAACTTAAAGATGCACAGCCAACTCCAGGAGGATTTGGACAGCTCCAACCACCCCAACCAACTCAACTGCAATAAACAGCAATGTGCTAAGGGAGAGTAGGAATGTAAAGCCCTCCCTACCTGCTGATAGGTAGAATAGAGAAGAAACCCCGCCTAATAAAACCTCTCTCAGAGGTGGGGGAGTCTGAGGGAAATGTCAACTTGCAACTATACAGATACACATAGTAGCAGGCAACCCCCACACAAAATGTGTCAACGAGCAACCTATATAGGAGCAGTACAACTAGTCTGGTACTGCATCTTAGTTAACGTACCACGACACCACTGCAACCGACAAGCCACAGCAGTACCTCAAGTTATTCACATTCTTGCCAGCTCACTCATTGTTGCTTACTATGTCCATGAGGCTTCTGGAAAAAGGGCAGACCTCTTGCACTTCGGAAGCGTTGGCAAGTCTCCCAGGCAGAGGAAAATAAAGGGTCACAAAGTGAAGCATTGTACAATATAAAACTCAACTACAGATGTAGTAAATGTTAACTTGACATTGAACACGTTATGATAGAGCAACTACATTGTACTGCGATGCTGTAAATCACATTGTCAGTCATGGTTATGATTGCTACATCTCTACACTCATCCACTTTCCTCCCCTACTGCTATGGTTGCCGTGCTATTGACCTACGCTCACTTATGGGTAGTGTGAACATGTGCCATCTGACCATGACAGCCAATCACTGGCCTCACTAGTACAAACTCTTAGGCCAGGATTTGGCCACAGCACCCGCAAGCTCGAATCAGCTGCGAGGGCGCTAGCTGAGATTGGCTTAAATACCCAAGTGGACCCAATGCATGGTTATTAAAACTCACCCCGCCCCACTGTTGCCCTGGCATCTTTACTGTCAGCCCTTCCATCCTGCTTCTCAAACCTTTTTTTGTGGAAAAGTAAACCACTCATACTCCGCTAACTCAGGCTTTCCTGCAGTCTCTGCTCACTTCTAGGTCTACTGTGGTCAATCACAAACCTCAACCGGTACTCAGACCAGTGATTGGCTACAGTAGTCAAATGCTTCAATGCTTGGCTCAGAAGTGATTGGACACTGGAGTGGCAGAGGCATGCGATAGGTGAATGTAGCTTTTTATTATTATTTTAATCCTGAGGATGCAAATACGCTTGAAATTAGTGGTGCTCCCAGGGGCCCCGGTACAGATGCACTATTTGCTCTACGGCACTGATTATAAATGGCACATGGTCGGTGGGGTGGCTTTTACAGAATTTGCATTGGGATCCCAAAGGTTCAAGTTAAGCCTCGGATTAGTAAGGCATATATAAGTGGTCCTCCTTCCTAAAAGGACAAAAGTGTTATTACAACAGCACTGTCTATGGTTTTGCCATCACACATATGATAGCTTACTGATAGCATATACCTAGGGTTTGCCACCTTTGTCACGGAAAAATACCTGCCGATGTATAAGTGAGCATGGTTTAGGGGTGTAGTTAGGGGTGTGGCTTATCATGATGTATGTTTTTACCTCCGTTATTCCAGTGGTCCCAGTAATAATGCTCTCTCTCAGTGACCCTAGTAATAATAGTGGCCTCTTTAGTGGCCCTAATAGTAATAATGGATCATTCAATGGCTCCAGTAATATTAGCAATCTCTTTAGGGCCCCAGTAGTAAAAGAACCTCTTTAGTGGCCCTAATAATAATAGTACCCCCTCTCAGTGGCCCCAGCTAGTAACAGTGCCCCCTTTCGTGGCCTCAGTCGTAGTTATCCTTTAATAGTAATAGGGCCCCCTTTAGTGGCCCCAAAATTAATAAAGCCCCTTTTAGTGGCGCCATTAGTAATAGCGTCCACTCTAAGTGCCCTCCGGACCACTGTATCTCTGGCTGGGCAGCAACCATGTGCTGTAACTCACACTCTGAAGTCCCAGTTGGGACACCGCTGTAGCGCTCAGAGAAGTTCCTCACTCCTCCCCCAACATCATGTAGTGTAGGGGTTCTCACATCAGGAAATTATTTTTTACCAGCAATTGATAAAGTTGGTAAAAAAAATACCAGCAACGGCCTCTAGAGTAAATTATTGTCCAAGTATGTGGTTCACCAGCCAGGTGGCAACCCTACACATACCATAAGGCTCAGTCCCACGGGCGTCGATCCGCCCGTGTTTCTGCAAGATAAGATGGCCGCACTGCGTGTGGACGTCTCTCTGCATGACTGGCTCCATTGCCGGCCATGTGTTCTATCTTCCGGGCGGTGCGGAGAGTCGTCCGCGCCTGCAGTGCTGCCGTCTTATCGTACAGAAACACGGGCAGATCAGCGCCCCGTGTGACTGAGCCCTAATTGTGTGGTTGGTTAGGCGTAGACTACTAGGTACCCCATTGGTCCAAAGATTGGCGAGGGTTCCAGGTACCTCATCCATGATGTGGGAGTGGCCAAGCATACATATTAACTCTTTATTGGTGGAAGTGATAGACATTATATCCTTCTAGATCATGAAGCAGAGTAGATACTGTTATGTAAGCCTTTTGAGAATTTATTGTAACAGATGACAAAACATTGTGCCAGATCTGCTGCATGATGGACACCAGCAGCTCCGATGGACTTCATTGACTTATAATGGTGTCTGTTGATTTCGACAAGAGGTCTCCAAAGTTTTCATTGGAAAAGTAGCACTAAATGCAGAATATAAGTCATTCTGTGAACAATGGAAGATTATAATAGGGGCAGCCACCCCGGACCCGAGGCTCCAAGGGCCCACGGCCACCCAAATCGCCCCTATTAAAACCTCTGCTCGGTTACACCAGGATGTGTGCAAATGAGGCCTAAACAACCATTCCTTATAAAACATAATTACAAGCAGTCTGAGAAGTGACTTTTTTCGTATGCCTCCTCCTCACTAATGTACTAAAAAGGAGAATAAAACAATAATATACTAACATAAAACTTAAGGGAGTTCCCAGCCTACAAGCCGCTCCTCGCTACTTTCATGCGAAAAAGAAATGAAGTCAAGTAGAAGTTCATAAAATCCAAGATAAATATCTGTAACCGGAGCTAAAGCGAGCAAACAGGCCAAGATCCCGCAGTGCGAACGCAAGGTTTTTTCCTGAGTGCAGCAAGTGTTTAAAATGATTATGTTCATGAGAGCGATATCCACCAAAAGAAAGATAAATATGCCATGCATTGGAAACTCAATTTGTAGGTGAATGATTAATGTCACTGAAGAGCCGCAATTACAAGAGTTTGGATGTCACCCAGGGGGTTCAGGTTGTCAAGGCAGCAGAAGTACACATACATCTTCCCAATAAAACAGCAAAAGTTTGGAGAATGGGATTCAGGCTCCACCTATGGTTAGACGATATTATGAGAGGAGCATTGTAGAGAAATACATTGTTAAGAGCCAGATACTGTACAATGACTCAACTCAAGTATACCGCTAAAAATGGAATCACCAAACTGTATAATAGTCAGATACCAATTCTACAGAGAGAAGTGATTACAGTGCAGTTACCTCCAGTGATAGTGGTTACAGTGCTGTTACCTCCAGTGTTCACAGGTGGAGTCTTCTCTGATTGGTATATTCCACCTTTGTTTTATTTATCAATCTGGGCCAAGAACATCATGAAGATGTCACAGTGCGCTGCCCACCCCTAGATCTCGTTTACGCACTTGTGCTGCCAGCCCTGAGTCAAGCCTGTCTTTCTACTATGCTCCAGTTCAAACCATCAGGTACCGCGCCTCGGCCCCGTGCAGTGTCAGCAGCCACACAACCAAAACTATCTGTATGTGTAACGGCTTGGGGACCCCACAGCAAAGTCGGTATTCCACTTGGAGGGTCAACGATGCAAATTAGGGTTCCCCAGTTGTTCCCACCTCAGATAGCCCAAATCCAAACTAGTATGTAGAAAGTCGGATCCTCATCTGAGAACCGTTCTTCTAGCCATAGCTTGTCTCTGCCATCCTGCTACTATGACCTCTTCTAAGTGTTCCCCATAGTACTAGTACCCCCTCTGTGATGTCACAGTGCAATTGTGTCACCTCTGTGCCCCTACAAATTAAATAGTGCTGTCTCTGTGATCCCACAAATTAATAATGCCCCATTTGTGCCTCTAAAAGTTAAAATGCCCCTAAAAAGTTATAGTGCCCCCTCTGTGCCCAGCAAAAGTCATATTTCCCAGTCTTTACTCTTTAAAAGTTCTACTGCCCATTGTGTACTCTTCAAAAGTAATATTGCCTAAACTCTGCGTCCCCTTGTCCCTTGTAATTCACAATACTACCAGTCTGCAAGCTGCAATGCACTGCAGAGTGCCAAGTCCTCCTGTCTCCTGCTTTCAGTACTGAGAGTAGGAGACAGGAGGCGGAGTTGGGCTATACACTGCACAGAACTGTGTGACATCTGGAAATACAGTCACGTAAGGGGACTCGACGAATCATTGGGGAGCATGGCCATTTGGTCTCGGGCTCCCCTGGCCCTTGGGCCCCCATAGCTGTCACATGGTCTGCCACCATTAGCAGCATGTCACTGTTCATTATGGTCCATTTACATGGGATGATCATCGTGCGATTAATGGTTATGCACAGCAAATATGAGCACAATTGTGAGGTGCGCATGCATCCAATGAACAAATGACAAGAGAGAATTTCTTCGTTTGTTGTTGATCGCATCTTTTCTGCTAACATGAAATTTATCTTTGCTTGATGGAAAATGGAAAAGTATAAACAGAAAATAGTAAAATTGTTCGAACGTGAGAGTGTATTTCGCTGCCGCGTCTTTCAGTGTGAACACTCACGAGGCAGACAAGCGATCCAATAAGTGATCTCAAAAACGAATGTAAAGGCACGATTATCGGCACGTGTACAGGGCAATCATAGGAATGATCACGAGTTGCTATATGCTCGCTCATTGCTTGCTTACCTTCAGTTTATCTTTACATGTAAACCCAGCATTATTAAACTGTACTTTAATACTCTAGCCAAGGCACTGTGGCTTGTTGGCACTCACCAGCACAGAACCCATGCCCTGCCAGCCTGACCCACCCACCCACCTTTGTTGCAAACAACAAAGCATTATTGATGATTAATGATGGTCATGTATTATTACAAAACAATAATCGCCATCATATTATTATACTTCTGTATTACTATAATCTTTTTCTTTTGTGTTCTACCAGAATTGTATGTGCTGTTGCACTTTTAGTTAAAGGGGTTGTCCAGGAAACCAAAATACTTATATGCCCCCCCCCCCCCCTCCAGTTGGAACCCCCAGTTCCGTCCCCGTTCTGATACCAGTCATATTGTATGGCTTCTCTCTCTGTGCCCATCATGTCATTAACCCTTTCCAATCCACTGTCTGACCTCTGAAGACATTATGATTTAAGGCTGTACAGCTCCGATGTTGGAAGATGTCCTTCGGGGTTCTCTTACTGTATATTGCCAGCCTCTCTGCTGTCAGAGCCTATCCAATGTGTCACCTCATGCAGTACTGGCTTTAGCCAGCAGATAGCGCCGTTGTATAACAGCAGAAAAAGAGTATGCCCCCTAGGAAAACCAAGATACAAATTGGATTGGAAAGGGTTAAGGGTGCTGGCTGTTCGGTTCATCGTAATAACTAAGCCAGTCCTCTTCTCTGTCTTTGCATCTGCCGTAACAGAGAAGGAGGCTGGTTGGGCAACCCCTTTAGTGTTGATATTTGTGGTTCATCAAGAATGCAAAGCAAGAACAATAAGGCATCAATTTGGTTGTAGGCAGCTATAATATAGCCATTGCATGAGCCTTTAATCTGCACAGGGTTGAATTAATTAATTTTTTATATAGCTCGGTACTTCTTTATAATGTCCTCCGTGCTTCTGCTGTTTCTCTGTATATGAGAAATAGGGATAGGAGAGCAGAATCTCCTATGTGTGCAGCATGTAGAGACATCATGGCATCTAGTCTACACCCACTAGCTCAGAAAAAGAGAAGAGATCCTGCTCCCCTTTGTGTGCAGCAGGGGCGTAACTATAGAGGATGCAGGGGATGCGGTTGCACCCGGGCCCAGGAGCCTTGGGGGGCCCATAAGGCCTCCCTTCTCCATATAGGGAACCCAGTACTATAAGTAAAGCATTATAGTTGGGGGCCCGTTACAAGTTTTGCATCGGGGCCCGGGAGCTTCAAGTTACGCCTCTGGTGTGCAGTGTATGGAGAATGGAGACATCATAACAGCAGTCTACACCCACCAGCTCAGTGATAGAGAAGAGATCCTGCTCTCCTATGTGTGCAGTGTATGGAGACATCATAGCAGCAGTCTACACCCACCAGCTCAGTGATAGAGAAGAGATCCTGCTCTCCTATGTGTGCAGTGTATGGAGACATCATAGCAGCAGTCTACACCCACCAGCTCAGAGATAGAGAAGAGATCCTGCTCTCCTATGTATGCAGTGTATGGAGACATCATAACAGCAGTCTACACCCACCAGCTCCGATAGAACTGAGAATTAGAGTTGCAGCGTGCAGAGGGGAAAACTAGTGATAAATTCAGGATGCAAATAGTATAATGGTCAGATTGTTACATTTGTGCAGGACATAACTATGATGTCCTCCACTGATGTCACCAAACGTCACACCGAGATGTCATAATGTCAACCAGGGACCAATTTAAAAACACAAGATTTCTTCCAATACTCATATGAAGTTAAAAACAAAACATTTATTATAGCAGTCTTAAAAACTTCCTAATAGAAGCAAACGGAAAAAAGGGAAACGATATACATGTTTCAAGCTCGGTTTGCGAGACGACTGACCACCATCAGACAGGACCAGAACAAATATACCGCCATTACAGCTAACTTGCAGGCTACGGGAAACACCTCCCTGTTGCCCGGTCAGTTCACACACCACAAGATATATTGCAGCAGGCAAGAGAAGCAGGTAGCATTAAACACTGAGGGATTTAAGATAGACGACTCCCAAGGGAAATTCTGCAGTGACATGAAACACCAAGGAATTCTTGACAGACAACTCCTGAAGGAACTTCTGTAGTGACAGGAAACAGTAAGAGACAGTGTGCATGTGCTAAAGACGTGATCACATGGACTGGGCTAACGCCATGATGGCACCCTAGCTCCGCCTCCTGTTTGCAGCTGGCAAGGCGGAACACAAATATAGTGCTGATGTACACATATGGCACCTTTTTCTAAAAAGTCATACCTATAGAAAACCAGAAATAATTTTGCCAATGACTAACTCAGCCCTGCAAAATCTTTACACTCAGAAATGTTGATTATGTTTGTTCAGCAGCCACTGCTATTCTTTCTTGTAACGCAGCAAAGTAAGTAACATCGGACCTCGTGTATAATTCATGAGAACCTCAGAATGGAGCCGGACAGTAAATTGGCGCTTCCACTTTCTAGGCTATTTATGAACATATGTTGTATATTGCTGGTCTTTTTTCATCTTGCCGTTTTCCTGTGTCACTGCGATCCGTAAAGCACGAAATCTCATCTAGATTGGAAAGGCATTACTGTACCAGGATAAGGTCATCACTCTTTAAGCGTAATGCAATTTGAGTCATAAAGTAAATTTTATCGTCTGCATAAAAGACTTTATGTGGATTAAACTTTGCTTTTAATTTATCCTATAATTCCCCCCATTGAATCCCATGAAGGAGGGATCTGCCGGCTCCGAGCCCGGCGCATTATTAAACTTATTTATGATTGTTATCTAATGATGAATAGATTTCCTTTGGAAAAGTACAAATTACAAGTCGGAGATAAAAGGAGAAACCATATAAATATCTCAGCAGCGCTGAAGGTTGTTACATAGAATGGGTTTAACAAATGAAGATGTGAAACCACACTGAAACATTGTATCAAGTCAAAGCCATTTGTACAGTTGCCAGGATGGATAATGGGGCTGCATTGTATGGAAGATTCCGGATGGATAATATAATCTTAGAATATATCTTTATATCACAGACTTGTATATTTTAATACAAATGTACACGGATTTTGTATAAAAGAATCGTATTCTGTACTGGGTCCAATATACGTATGTATTAGAGCCAGGGGCGTAGCTAGAGGCTCATGGGCCCGGGTGCAAAAGTTTAGCTTGGGGCCTCCTTCCAGACCCGTCCAACCCCCAATCCTTTTCACGGCTACTCTACCTGGCACTTCCTCCCGGACCTCTGCTCAGACTCCTCCTCTCTGATGATCTCAGTGCAGAAGAACTAGATAAGAGGAAAAGCTGCCGGCCCATGCAGAGACCTTAGTGAAAGTAACTGTGGTCAGTCAGTGTGTGGAAAGTAGGTCCCTTGGGTCCCTGGGGGCTTAGGGGCCGGGTCACAGTCGCGACCCCTATATGTATGCCTATGATTAGAGCATAGTTATGTACTGCAGTACAGGTTATTGCAGGACTTCTTCGCTGGAGAGTATACAGGTGATGATACCAATGTAGCAGCACTGATGCATCCCACCATCTACAGTGATAGCACAGTGCAGCTACACTATTTGCATGACATGGACTGTCATTGAGACTCAGTGGAAGCGGCCGCAGTATACAAATTGCGTAGGATTGTTCATGGTGCAAACACGTTAATAGCACAACAGACATTTCTTTAAAGGATGTTACATCCGTATACAGTTGCAATCAAAATGATTAATTCCCATTGTAAGGCTGGTTTCACACGACCGAGAAAATCACCCGAGATTTGTGCAGTGCGAGACGCACAAATGTGAACCCCATCCTTTTAAATGGGGTCACACACATGAGCAATTTTTTTCTGCATCGTGGGAAAAAAATCCCAGCACGTCCTATTTTTGGGTGTTTCCTCGGAACGCATCGCCCATTGTTTTCAAAATGGAAAACACTCCACAATCCTCCGCTAAAAGCCACGGTGGATGATCACTACTCCCCCAAAGTGATGCTAGGCGGTTTTAGCACAAACACGCTTCCCATCTGCGGGGACATCGCATATTGGCAAGCGCGATATCAGGCCGAGTTTCATGGCCCAATATTGCACTAGCCCATATGAAATTAGCCTAAATTAGGTGTATTTGCCAAATGTACAAACTTTCAACAGTTTGCAAAAACCCAAAGAGGAACAATTTAAATAGTTCAGCAGAACTAATATAACAAGTCATTTCTTCAAATTCACCACCAAATACCACTTTTACCGACTCCTGCAGTGTCAGAATTATTCATTGTCTGCTAGATTAATGCTGGGCACTGCGGAGCACACGCTGCTCTCATGTCCTCTCTTATGTCTGCTAGGCCTCTTTTGGGAGCTGTGAAGCCCACACTGCTCTCATGTCCTTTCTTATGTCTGCTAGGCCTCTGCTGGGTGCTGTGGGGCACACGCTGCTCTCATGTCCTCTCTTATGTCTGCTAGGTCTCTGCTGGGTGCTGTGGGGCACACGCTGCTCTCATGTCCTCTCTTATGTCTGCTAGGCCTCTGCTGGGTGCTGTGGAGTACACACTGCTCTCATGTCCTTTCTTATGTCTGCTAGGCCTCTGCTGGGTGCTGTGGGGCACACTCTGCTCTCATGTCCTCTCTTATGTCTGCTAGGCCTCTGCTGGGTGCTGTGGGGCACACGCTGCTCTCATGTCCTCTCTTATGTCTGCTAGGTCTCTGCTGGGTGCTGTGGGGCACACGCTGCTCTCATGTCCTCTCTTATGTCTGCTAGGCCTCTGCTGGGTGCTGCAGAGCACACGCTGCTCCCATGTACTCTCTTATGTCTGCTAGGCCTCTGCTGGGTGCTGTGGAGTACACACTGCTCTCATGTCCTTTCTTATGTCTGCTAGGCCTCTGCTGGGTGCTGTGGGGCACACGCTGCTCTCACGTCCTCTCTTATGTCGGCTAGGCCTCTTTTTGGTGCTGTGGAGCACACACTGCTCTCATTTCCTCTCTTATGTCGGCTAGGCCTCAGTTGGGTGCTGTGGGGCACACGCTGCTCTCATGTCCTCTCTTATGTCTGCTAGGCCTCTGCTGTGTGCTGTGGAGCACCCACTGCTCTCATGTCCTCTCTGCAGCCCTTTTTTGCTCCAGCGATGCAGTTCTATCCTTTTTATACCATCCCCACAGTCCTGTTAGTGACCTTGCAGGACCCGGCACTGCAGGCTGGCTTAGTCCTGTTTCATCCCTTATGTAGGCAGTGTGCTCAAAGGTCCTACTCCACACACACAGCTACTGGAAGGCTTCTAGAAAATGGCGCTATCCGACACCTTCACCACACACCAATTAGCCAAAGATGCAGCTGAGTCACTTACATTGCACCCTCCTTACATTTCAAAGCACCCTAAGGGTATGTGTACGTGTAGCAGAAATTCAGTAGATTTTCCGCAGGAGAAAATTCCCTAGCAAATTCTGCAGCAATTCTGCAAAAGCCACATCGGTACGGATTTTGACTCAAAATCAGCCGCACCTCCACAGTTGATTTCAGAAGATACCTCACTCCCCCCACCTCCAAAGTATTTATGCTCACGGCGCTTCCTTCACCGGGCACCCAGCAGCCTCTAGTGAGCGCAGTGGTGCCGGTCAAGCAATGTGAAGGGACCAGTGGTGCTGCACTCTTTAGAGATAGCTGGGTACCCGGTGAAGGAAGAGTTGAGAGCTCAAGGACTTTGGAGATGGGGCGAGCGAGGTATCTTCTGGAATCAGCTGCAGAGGTGCAGCTGAGTTCAAGTCAAAGGCCGCACCAATGATAGAGATTTGGGAATTTTCCGCCATGGACCTTCCGCGGCATCTCCACTACGTGTGAACATCCCCCAATACTCCTCATTAGATACAATGCCTGGTTTTGTGCCAGAAGTCTAAATCCTACTCCTACCGATTTCCTTTCACATCTTCCTTCTTTCGAGCACGCTGCATATATTTATGCCATCTATATTGTCATGGCGTCTTTCCTAGAGAACCTTCCGCACTCCATGTCTAATGTTCGATAATATTATGTTGATAGGAAGTGAGAGCTGATGGGAGCGAGGACATTGTTCAATATGAATTGCTGAAAATATGTGCTCCAGTTGTCTATGTTTTACCCGGCATGACATAAATTTGTGAATAGCGCGATTGCGCTCACGGCCCTGTCATTAAATAAAACAAGAGACGTTGCTTCATTATCAACCTTTCCCAGAATGATGCCTGAGTATCCGCTGAGGTCATTTTCTCATCATTCATCACAGCTGTCTGCAAGAGCTCAGCAAAGCTTATTGTAAGGCGGACAAGACACTTATTACACGCACTGTAGATATGGCGGCTGCCGCCACGAGGCGTCCTCAGACGGAGCTCTGCAATGAATGTTAAACAGCACAATTGGATGTTATTATGGACGTGTTATTATAGTCACACGTTATTATGGACATGCTTTGCTGTTCCGGATCGTGAATTTCATATCAATAGATGATGGGTGTTGCGTTTATTTAGACTCAAGGCGCTTGTTAGAACGAAGAATTGTTACAACTGTCACCGTTGGGGGCTACTGTGTCTACATGGATAGTGACGGGCTTAAAGGGGTTTGCCCATTCAACATATACAGTATTATTAAATGCATTCCTCCAAATGTTTTAACAATAAACCTTTGCAGCACACATAGCGCGAAGCGAAATTATTTTTTGTTAGGCCATGCCCATTTTTACATTAAACCACACCCTTTTTGTTCCTTCACCGGAATAGTACCTCTTTGTGACCCTCTCAAAGGAATAATGCCCTTCAGTGTCCCTTGCATAGTAATAATACCCAAACATGGTTCACTCAGTAATATTACCTCCCTCCACCCTATCAGTAATAAGGCCCTCGCATGCTTCCCTCAGTAATAATGCCCCCATTTGTCCGACCAATAATAATGCCCCCACATGCCTTCCCTCAGTAGCAAAGCCCCTACATGTTTCCTCATTAGCATGTCCCCCAATGTAATAATGTCCTCACTTTTCCCATCATTAACAATGCCATGCATGCCCCCTTAGTAGTAATGCATTCACATGCCCCCTCAGTAATAATGCATCCACGTGCCCTTTTTCAGAAATAATGCCCAAAATGCCCTCCCTCAGTATTACAATGCCCAAGGATGCTTCCCTAATTAATAATGCCCTGTATGCCCTCCACAATAATAATGTCCCATATGCCCTTACCCAGTGAGGCCCCACATGCCCTCACTCAGTAATAATGCCCCGCATGGCCCATCATTATTAATGCCCACGCATGCCTCCCTCAGTAATAATGCTCTGCATGCCCTCCCTCAATAGTAATGCCCCAGTATTCCCCGCAGTATTAATACTCCTGCATAAAGTCTCAGTAATAGCGCCCCACATGCTTCCCTCATGAACAATGCCCCAATAATCCTCTTTCAATAAAAATTGCCCCTGTCTAACCCTCTCAGTAATAATAGTCCTGTATGTTTCCCTCATTAACAATTCCCCAGCATACCCCCTTCAGTAATAATGCCCTACATGACCTCACTTAGTAATAATGCCTTGCATACTCCCTAAGTAAAAATACCTTGCATGCCCCCTCAGTAATAATGCCTCACATGCCCTCATCAGTAATAATAGCCTGCATGCTCTCCCTCAGTAATAATGCCCCAGTATGCCCCCCCCCCAGTAATGATGCCCCTGCATGCCCTCCCTCAGGAATAATGCCCCAGCATGCCCCTTTCAGTAATAATGCCCCACATGCCCTTTCTTATTAGCAATCCCCACCATGCCCATGCTCAGTAATAATGCCCCATATGCCCACCCTAAATAATAATTCATATCAGCCCCTCTCTCCTTTCTTCGCTCATGCACAGCTTGTATGCACTCTTCACTTTCCTAAAACGCCTCAATCCCTATAACACCACTGAGAAACATAACAGCAGCCCTCGCAAAATTGTCATCCACCTGCTCACCCTCCCTATTCTGCTGCTACTAGCAGAAGGGGATATTTTTTCCCAATCCTGGTCCACCCTTTATTGCTCCCAGCTGCCTCATTTAGACACCCTCCAAGCCCAACTACTACTCCATGCATACCCTCCCCTGTCTCCTTTCAATGTACATTCTGGAATTGCCAGCCAGCATGCAACAAACTACCCACCATCCACAACTTTTTCACAGCTAAATCCTTAAACCTGCTAACTCTCATAGAAATGTGGATGCAGCAGTCTGACACGACCTCCCCTGCTGTATTATCTTACAATGGCCTGCAGTTCTTCCATATCCCAAGACCAGAAACTGGGCGTGGTGCAGGAGTAGGTGCTTTATCCTCTCCACAATGCACTTTTCAGGTCATCCTCCCAATACCCTCACTCACTTTTCCATCGTTTGAGGTTCACACTCTACAACTTTTCCGTCCACTGCCCATGCGAGTAGTAGTTATCTAACGCCCCCCATTACTCCCTGCCTGTTTCTGGATCACTTTGCCGCCTGACTCCCCCACTTACTATCCTGCGAAATCCCAAACTTCATTTTAGGTGACTTTAACATCCAATGACCCCATCTCACCATCTACCTCTCAGCTGCTATCGCTTACCTCCTCCTTCGGTCATTAACAACTCAAAGCCTCTCCCACTTATAAAGATGGCAATAATCTTGACTTGGTCTTCGTCTGTCTCGGCTCTGCTTCTCACTTCACTAATTCCCCTCTCGGACCATAATCTCCTCTCTTTCTCTGTCAAGTACACTAGCATCTCTCTACACCCTCCTACCCACCATGTGTTCAGGAACCTTCAAGCCGTTCACACCCAGAACTTTGCTGAGACCCTACATTTTCTCTGTCCCCTATCTCTCTCTTCTCCTGCCCCAACCTGGCTGCTGCACACTACAACACCACTCTTAAACATGTCCTGGATGAAGCGGCGCCCCCCAGGACCCGAGCCATCCGATGCAGACCTCAGCAACCCTGGCTCACGTCTCAAATGCGCTTCATCTGGTGGTGCTCGAAAAGTGCTGAACGGCTGTGGAGAAAGTTGCAAGTGTCCACAGACTTTCTCCACTTCAAATTCATGCTCAGAACCTATAACCTCACCCTCCACCATGCCAAACAAGTCTACTTCACCTCTCTTGTCTCCTCACTATCTCACAACCCTAAATGACTCTTTGACACATTTCACTCCCTTCTCAGCCCTAAATTGCAGCCCCCGGTGATGGACCTCAGCGTGGTACAGCTGGCTGCTTACTTCAAAAAGCAAATCGACAACATCTGGCAAGAAATAACCTCCCTATCCCAGACTATCCCCGACCCTAGTCTCGTCAGTACTGCACCTAGCTCCTGCTCACTGTCTGTACTCAGACCAACGACAGAGGAGGAAGTCTCCAGATTGCTTTCCTCTGCTCGCCCCACCACCTGTGCTAGCTTCCCTCACACCTCCTCCGCTCCCTCTCCCCAGCTGTCATCTCCCACCTCACCACCATATTCAACCTCTCTCAGACCTCTGGCATTTTCCCCTCCTCATTAAAACATGATATCATATCCACACTGCTAAAGAAACCGACTCTTGACTCAACCAGTGCTGACAATTAATGACCCATCTTAAATCTCTCCTTCATCTCCAAACTATTAGAGCGCCTGGTTTTCTCTCGCCTTATAAGCTATCTATCAGAAAACTCTCTTCTTGACTCCCTACACTCACCCTTACAACAGTGTCAAATGACCTCCTGACCGCTAAATCGAGAGGTGAATACTCCCTATTGATCCTCCTCGACCTCTCTGCAGCGTTTAACACTGTTGACCACAAACTCCTCCTCAATATACTTCACTCCATTGGCCCATCGGCCTGGTTCTCCTCCTACCTATCTGACCGCTCATTTAGTGTCTCCTTTGCTGGCTCTACCTCCCCTCCTCTTCCCCTTGCTGTTGGGGTCCCCCAGGGCTCGGTCCTCGGTCCCCTTCTGTTCTCCATCTACACAGCCCTTATTGGACAAACCATCAGGAGTTTTGGCTTTCAGTACCATCTCTATGCTGACGACACCCAGTTATAGACCTCTTCCTGTGACATCACAGCAACATTTGTCTAAAACATCAGACTGTCTGTCCGCTGTCTCTAACACTATGTCCTCTCTCTAAAAAACTGAACCTCTCAAAAACTGACCATCTCCTGTTTCCGCCCTCTACTAACCCACCTCATCCTGACCTCTCCATCTCAGTGTGTGGCACCACCATAACTCCCAGCATGCCCGCTGCCTTGGGGTTATATTCGACCCCGATCTCTCCTTTACCCCCTACATCCAATCTCTCACCAGAATATGACAGCTGCACCTCAAGAACATCACCAGAGTCTGCCTGTATCTCACTATGAACAGGCTAAAAACGCTCACTGTTGCCCTCATTCACTCTTGTCTCGATTATTGCAACTTGCTGCTAATCAGCCTCCCCCACACCAGACTCTGCCCTCTCCAATCCATCCTGAATGTGGCAGCCAGGCTCATCTTCCTGTCCAGCCGCTACTCGGATGCCTCTGCCCTGTGCCAGTCACTGCACGGGCAGCCTGTCAAACACAGCACCGCGCCGCCCTACATTGCATCCCTCATCTCAATCCATCACCAAGCCATGAACAATGCCCCTCATTAACAATGGAAACACCCCCTAGGTGTCTCTACACACTTTTTGGGTGCTCTCCTTAAGGAGAGACGACACCCCTCTTGACCCACGTCACAGGCCTCTCAACAGCCAAGCCAGAAACCTATTGCACACTGATGAGGGGCAAAAACCCTGATAACAGCTGTCTGGTCTGGATTCTGGCTTGGTTTCCTATTTCCAATCATTGTTTCACAGACTGTTAAAAGGTCGTTCATTGATTTGCAGGAATGCTGCCATCCAATAGGTGGCGCTACAGAGGTATTGCCCATCTTCCTTATTTGCAATTTCATTCATGAATAAGACAAAGCTGCTCTGGGACTACCAAACAAATGAACTTGACATCACTGGCCTGAGAAGAGGCTGCAGCGCTCACCCGAGGGCCACGACCACTTCATCAATTGATTGGCAGGGATCTCGAGCGACGGCCCCCCAGCGTATCTAAGGATAGGTCATCAATAGCCAAGTCTCAGAAAACCCCTAAAACCCTTAACGCTACAGGATGTAAGTTTACGTCCTGATAGTGGGGTACTTAATACACCAGGACATAAACTTACATCACGTGCATGGCGTGGGTTCAGAAGATGAGCCCACTGCAGGATTTGACTGTTACTGATGGACGGCCTCCTGCTGCAACACCCGAGATTAATGACAACATCAACCTCCGCTGTTTACCCCCTACACTCCCTCTGTGATGTCATCGTATCTCTGTGATATAATCATGGAGGGCCGAGGGGTTGCATGGCAACCAGATGGTAGATACTGCTGTCCTGAATGCCATTGCCTATAATCGCTATTGTAAGCGATAAGGCACTGCAGTACAAAAGTACTGCAATGCATTATCATAGCGATCATAGCTGTTATGGTGCAAGTCCCCTACAGGGAAGAAAAAAAGTAAAAAATAAATAAAAAACTGTGAAAAATAGTTAAAAGAAAACCTATTTGCGCACTTTCTCCTATTTGTATACAAAAATGTAAAAAAATTTAAATCCCATATATTTATCCTATATGGCAAAAACTGATTTAAAAAAATGTAAGCAATGGAGACAAAATGCCTATTTTGTTCATTTTGCCTCCCAAAAAATGCAAAAAGGGGGGATGCACACGGACAGATTTGAATTGCGGAATCTGGAGTGGGCGGCCGCTTACCGATTTCAGCTTGCAATACAAAGTGATTCTTCATGCACACAAGCAGAAAGCAATTGCGGTTTCTGCTCGTGGATATAAAAATTGCAGCATGCCCCTTTTTCCTACCGAATGCCACATGTGCAGCACCTAAGGAGCGGGACACGGCCTAGGAGACAGCTGGGTAGAGTTTGGGGCCTTGTCACGGTGGCTCTACCGTCTCCCACCCGGAGGGTGACCAGTGACACGTCCAAGGGCCGAGGGCAGATTAATAAAAGAGAAACCCAATGGTGGATTACCGGAGTCCTTTCTTTGTCACTCGTGACGCCACTGTTTCTTCTGTCATTGGGAATTCCTAGTTGGCGGAATAAATCCACACACACGGGATTCTTTTAAGACACAGCCTCCAGAAACGGACGGGCAACGGGTCGCTTTACTTGTATTAACTTGATTATAACTTTAAAATGCACGCTAGCAGAAAAACAGTGCAAAGCGTCAAAGTGGTGGGACAGGGAGGTCTCACGGGTGGAGAAACCACAGTCTTGTTATTTGTAGGTCCTGATCCCGGCAACACACTTTCTTCTCTTCAACACTCTTACCGGTCAACACTCACGTTTGATAACAAAGGTACGCTGCATGACGGCTCCTCACTCTCTCTGTCTTAGCACGGGGAGAGTCATTCCATATCTCCTGGGTACAGCAAGCCCAGGGCAGGCTGTAGACTTCTTTCAGCCTCTTTCATTCTGGGCGACACAGGCTGAAGGTGCCTGCGTGGTCCTCTGGCAAGCCCAGAACTCTTTCAACTCTCTTGCAAGCCCAACGCCTCTCTCCTCAAGTCTGGACTACTGCCTTGCACACACCTTGCATCCACATATATATTATGAGATCACGTGACAAACAAACAGATACATTTTCCAGACAGTCAGCTCACATACCAGACAGTTAACCCTTTCAGTGCTGCATCTATGCAATGCTCATCAATCATTCAACACAGAAGACACTGATATTAGATAGACAAATGCATGCATACAGTTATAGAGGGGCCCTGTTGTACTGGGACACAGTATTAGTGTATCTTGACGCCACCTGAAGCTAGGGGCTTGACAGGAGGAACGCCCCTCTCACACCCCCAGCTCCCGATAGGGTTAAAGTACAAAGGTCCTAGCTGCACACTGCACATTGCTTAATGGCTGGCTGGCCATTAGCCTCATGTTTACTTCGGTCCTTAGCCATAGATTATGAACTGTCAATGCTGGCATGTAACAGCAGTACGCAGCGATAACTCTATGCGTACTACCCATTTCTGCCTCCCGGATGGCCCCCGCCAGCGGCAGCTCTTGCTGCATCTGTGCTGGCTGACAGCCGATCTCCTGGTCACCCCCATGTTGTCGCTGGGGCCACATGTGTTGTCCGGCTCCCTCGGTAGAGCCTGCCGCCCTGCGCCTCTATGTTCCCTCACGGCCACTCCCCCGCTCAGGGCTCGCAATTTGGTCCACTGCAGTAAGAGTCGGCCAGCTGGCGCTTGTGTCAGCTGACTGGCGCCTCTCTGATTTCTTCCGGCTGGTACCTCGGGGGTGATGAGCAGTCACCGCTCCTAAGGCACCAGCACTCTGCAGCTGGCCTCACATTTATTCTGGCCGGCGCCTCGGTTCTCATGAGTGATCACCGCTCCTAAGGCACTGGGGCTCAGCAGAGAGCCGGCCACAGTGCAGCAGGAGCTGGGAGCAGAGGTCCGTGGACGCTACACCAGGACCCCCGAGCACAGATGTGCCCAAAACAGAATAGCTGCTGGCAGATGAGGGGCAGAAATGGAACATCAGGAGCGCCGAGCACTGGGAACAACCGGGAAGCCTGCGAGTAGGAACACCACAGTTACACTGGCCTGCCAGGACCAGTAGGCAAGCCTTATTTTGCAGCCAATCAGGTACAGGGGGTGTCACCCCCTGTCACTCTTGACTCCGCCAGAACTTCCTGGTGGCGTCAAGATACACTAATACCGCGGGCCACTACACGTAAATGGCTTCCATTGAAGTCCATGTAAGCCGTCTTACCTGTGGCCTGTCCCCAATTGACAATTAGCGAGCCATGTGGAACATCCACAGTACAGGAAGAAGAAAATCAAAGCAGGTACACGTAGACGCCGCTACTGCCAGGGCCGGATTCCGCTGCGGGGTTTAGCATGCAGAATCCGACCTGCCCGTGTACATGTCTTAAAGTGATGAAAAAAGATATATACCCTAAAATGGTACCAATAAAAATTGAAGCTCGCCATAAAGAAACAAGCCCTCACAGAGCTCCGCCCATGGAAAAATTAAAAAGTTATGGGACTTTAAATGCAGCAATATAGTAAAAAAAAATGCATAATTCCGCACCGTGAAATGTCCCGTCCTCACCCGCGGCATGCTCTATTTGCCGCGGGTGTACGCGCGGATGGCTTCTATTGCAGTCAATGGGAGCCGTCCGTTCCCGCTATCTTCCGCTGTAGCACAGCAGAAGATAGCGTGAAATCGCCTCTCCGCCTACCGCCGCGTCATATGATATATATATATATAAGTTTTACAATACATTATATGTACCCAAAAATGGTACTAATACAAACTATAGTTCAATAAACACATAACAATCCCTCATATGACCCTGCCGATAGAACCATAAAAAAGTTATGGCTTCTGAAAAGTGGAGATGAAAATTCCCCAAAAATCATTGCGTCCTTATGGCCAAATTAAGCCTTGTCCTTAAAGGGGTTGTCCCGCAGCAGCAAGTGGGTCTATACACTTCTGTATGGCCATATTAATGCACTTTGTAATGTACATTGTGCATTAATTATGAGCCATACAGAAGTTATAAGAAGTTTTTAACTTACCTGCTCCGTTGCTAGCGTCCTCGTTTCCATGGAGCCGCCTAATTTTCAGCGTCTAATGGCCAAATTAGACGCGCTTGCGCAGTCCGGGTCTTCTTCTTTTCTCAATGGGGCCGCTCGTGCTGGATGCCGGCTCCGTGTAGCTCCACCCCGTCACGTGCCGATTCCAGCCAATCAGGAGGCTGGAGTCGGCAATGGACCGCACAGAAGAGCTGCGGTCCACCGAGGGAGAAGATCCCGGCGGCCATCTTCAACCGGTAAGTAAGAAGTCACCGGAGCGCGGGGATTCAGGTAAGCGCTGTGTGGATTTTTTTTTAGGTCCCTGCATCGGGGTTGTCTCTCGCCGAACGGGGGGGCTGTTGAAAAAAAAAAAAAACGTTTCGGCGTGGGACAACCCCTTTAAGGGGTTAAAGAGGTTTCTGAGATTAGAAAAAGGGGTCTGCATTTCTTCCAGAGACAGTGCCACTCTTGTTCATGGCTTGTGCGTGGTACTGCAGCTTCATCCCTTCAAGTGAATTCCAGAACCAGCCATGAAAAAAATGGTGCTGTATTTGGAAAACGCTGCCCCTTTTTTCTAATGTAGACAAATCCCCTTTAAATTGGGGGAGGCAAAGAAAATGGACTTGACTGGCACAAATGATGCAGTATGTATATGACCAGCGGGGCGGATTGGTACGCTGCACTTAGAAGACATCTCTGACTGATTTATCTCACATTTCCTAATCATTTTTTTTGTTTTTCCGGTTCCAGTTTGGAAACTTCTGCGGCAGTCGTGACGTTTTCAGCTATTATTAGAGTGTGAGAGCCGCAGCCGATAAGCCGTAATGGTTTATCAGCTCCGCATTGACTTTGATGTTTGTATTTGGCTGGAGGGTTCGCTGTTGGGTTGAATACTTTTATACTTTTGCTGTGATCAGATCCATTAATACTATTCCAGTGCGAAGCTGAAGCCATCACCGTATCCTGAAGAGGCTTCCCATCACGAGAAACGATTTGTCATATACAACGTTAGATATATTCCGTATAATATGGATGGGTAGTTACTTATTTCTAAGACTGCTGGGGTTACTGCATGGTTTAGTGCTATCCATATCTATCTCACATCTATCTATCTATCTATTTATCTCCTATCTATCTATCTATCTATCTCATATCTATCTCATATCTATCTATCTATCTATCTCATATCTATCCATCTCATATCTATCCATCTCATATCTATCTATCTCATATCTATCTATCTCATATCTATCTATCACATATCAATCTCATATCTCTATCTCTCTCTTCTATCTATCTATCTATCTATCTATCCATCTATCTATCTCATATCTATCTATCCATCTATCTATCTCATATCTATCTATCTATCTATCTATCCATCTATCTATCTCATATCTATCTATCTATCTATCTCATATCTATCTATCTATCCATCTATCTCATATCTATCTATCTATCTATCTATCTATCTATCTATCTATCATCTATCTATCTATCTATCTATCATCTATCCACCTATCTATCTATCTCATATCTATCTATCTATCTCATATTTATCTCATATCTATTTATCTATCTCATATCTATCTATCAATATACTATCTATCTAACTCATATCTATCGATCTATCTCATATCTATCTATCTATCCATCCATCTCTCTATATATTATCTATCTATCTCATATCTATCTATCTATCTCATATCTATCTATCATCTCATATCTATCTATCTGTCTATCTCATATCTATCTATCTCATATCTATCTATCTATCTCATATCTATCTCCTATCTATCTATCTATCTATCTATCTATCTATCTATCTATCTATCTATCTATCTATCTCATATCTATCTATCTATCTATCTATCTATCTATCTATCTATCTATCTATCTATCTATCTATCTATCTATCTATCTATCTATCTCATATCTATCCATCCATCCCCTGTAATAAATCTCTCTGCTGGCGGCTCTGTCTTTCTTCCCCCTTCAGGCTGAGGTTATAGATTTATATTTATTTGTACTTAGTGATATTCTGATGAATCTGATGTGAATTATAGACCGCACATCCACAATTATTGCAGCAAATTATAACGGTAATAAACGTAAGTGATGGATTGATGGCGGTCCTGTGTTACAAGTGGTGTAAAGGATGAGAATAAATCAGCTTTACCTCTGAATAACATTGGTGTCGGTCAGACCTTGTGTGAGTAATAACAGCGCTTGTGCATCCGATGGAATAGAAATGCAAAGACATGCGTATCAGGGCTTCAACAGATGAACGGGATACGAAATGCACGCGCTCCTGCGCAATTTTTGTTGCACAATGAATGAGTGTATTTAACACTCGTGCCTGGTCAAAGCTGGACACAAACAGAAGGTCTAATACATATGATAAGGGATAGTAGTATAGTGGCCCAGTACATGCTTTCCTGACCCCCTCCATAGTGTCATACCTGTCATGTCTTATGAGGATGTGCTGTGCAAAGCTGTCTTGCCATTTTGTTATGTGTATTGCACAGCTGCAGCAAGTGAGAGGTTAATGTCTGCAAAGTGTGAGCTGGGTGTCTGTAAATGTATCAGTTTATGTCCTGTCACATGGTATGAGAGAGGCTATAAATGTGAATGAATGAAAGCAGGAAAGGAGTTCGAGTCCATCTTCTGGAGCTGATACAGTAAAGCACAGAAGCACATGAGGGTACTTTCAGCCCTTATGTGTTGAAGATGGAAGAAGAGGAGAAATTCCACCGAGTATGTGTGCTCCTGGAATAAAGACAGAGTGCAGCCACAAAGAGAGAGAGTAAGCAGTAAGTGAGGGCATCTTTCCAAGATCTAGTGCAGAGGTGCTCATTCAAAATTGTTGCACACCCGAGCGTCTTGTAGTTTGGGACCGCCAGGCGGAGGTAGTCTACTTTCATTGTTCACACTCCAGCGTCCTTAAGTCTGAGTGGAGGTACGCGTCTTCACTTAGTCCCACACCTGAAGTTGGGGTCTGCCGCGTGGAGGTACTCTAGTTTATCTAATTCCTGCACTTCTCAAATCTGTAATCTGTGCCTTGTGTATTGCGAAAGTTACGTTAAGTAAAGTTATTCCAGGCCCTGACCGTTCCCGGGGTCCTGAGGTACTTTATCACTCTCTGTGGCTCAATTATTTCCCCGCCGATGTTCATACCGGTGGATACCGGAATGGTGGCGTCACCCGTGACAACCGCAATCCCTGTTCTCTCGTTTATTGGGCATCCCCATGCCAGGGGCATCCGGAAGAGGCCCAGCGCTGCCCTTTCCTGGGATGCGTATGTCCCTCCGGGAGGGACCGTGGTAAGTGCCGCCGTGACAAGCCGGCATCTTGCCCTTTCAGCTTCTCAGCGTATGCCATGTGTCCGGGGTCACCCGACGGGACGCTGCAGTTGTAATGAGTATGTTTGTCCCGCTGTGTTATTTGGCTCCCTTATATAATGCATACATATTCTGCCGTGCTGTACACAGATTGTCATGACTTGTAGCGCTTAATATTCATCTATGTGAGGGCAAAAGCAGACGGGCTTATGTGCAACTACGCTCGGTGGCACAGAGGGTAGTTGCGCCTGAATGAGGGAAATTGTTTCCCTTTTGCTGGTCGTTCAAACTCTGCACCAGAGCACAGGGGTTTGCAAAAAAAGTGGGAAGATAGCGGCCGCCCGATTTTTCCCGCACAATGTGTTCACTACATGCGGGGAAAACGGGGCACGTCCTATCTTGTCTCAGCGCAGTATTAACGGATGACAATCCCGATAGTGAGACTGAAACCATTGAAATCAGTGGTTGGGTTTTGTCCCGTTATAAGGCCATGATTATTACAGTGTATGTATATATATATATTGTAACAGGGTGAGAGGAATGGTCTGGAGTGGAAGGTATGTGTCACAGAGGTTATTAGCCTCTGTGAGGTAGTCCGGTCCTCTTTCACTCCAGGCCAGATCTTACCACCTGTCCAGCATGCCATTTAAGGAGACAGGTGGAAGGTAGAGAGAGGTGTGTGTGCCTGGGAGATACAGGCTGCAGTTACTCTGTGACTTCCAGTGTGAGCAGAGAGGAGCTGTGGACGAGGCGCTACCTGGTTGCAGCAGGACCCCTGGAGGGGATACGCCTGCCCTTGGTCTAGAGCCTAAGAGATTGAAGGCATAAGGACTAGCTGCGCTCTGGACATCCACAGGTCTGTGCACCTCTATGGACTTGGATGGTCTCCTCAGCTGAGAATTTACCTGTATCACCTCCGAACTGAGGTGGGTTAAACCTGAACAGAGACTTTTGTTGTTGCTATCATTTACCATTTATCTCGAGACCCAGTTATTTATGTTTCTGTTAAAGACTGTGTAAATAAACCTAACAAGAAGAAAAGTGATGGTTTGGAGTGCTCTTTAACCCCCACTGTGCTACAATATATATATTGGCCATTTAATGGCCATTTAAATCAGGGCGGGAGTGACTCTCCCGCCCATGTCAAGAGCGTTGCCTGCACAAATGCACACAGTTTTTTAGCACGGCAGGCGCGCAAAAAACTCTCATTTGCAGTTCAAAGACATTGCGAAGGAACGTGTGTTTCTGCTCTTATACTTACGTGAAGCTGCCCTAAAATGCACGTAAAAAAGAACGTTCTATTTTATTGCATATAATGTGAGATAAAGCCCTTTTATTATCTATGGGGGTGTAATAAATGCTGTACATATGCAGTTACATTGTGGATGTGCGCCGTTTACACGCAATACTGCTATGAGAACGGGAAATTAGAATTAAAAAAAGAAACAAGTCAGACTGCGCATGAAAGCGTGCGTGAGATATGCTGTCAGACGCAGCGCAGAATCGCTGCCGTATGCAGACGCTCGTGTTAACCTGCCCTCAAGCTTATGAAGTGTTAATGTATCGCATATACGTAAAATACAAGCACTGAGCACATACGCAGTCATAGCTGGAAAGCAACACTAATCACTGAGTGTTCTCTACTGCCACCTGCTGGTAAGTGCAGGAATTCTTAACTATTACGCTACGGTAACATGTATTCTCTTTGGGTTCATTCATTCCACTCCAATAAATTAGTTAGTTAGAGCAACCAGGCGACTTTGTCAATGACACAAAGGTGACAAAGATCGTAGAACAGGCCTATGATCTCGGCATCGAAGGGTGCATTGACATTGTAATTCCATCTCTCCGTTCTGGTTTTGCAGACCCTGAACATCCCCCTGTGATAAGATCGCCCCCAGGGCTGCCATGGCTGATTGTCTATCAAGCTGTGCCTGTGACATGTCTTGATAGATTGCCTATCAGATCATAGTATAATGTAATACTAAGGTATTACATTATACTGCAGGAGTGATCAAACAATCGCAAGTTCAAGTCCCCTAGGGTCTCACTGAAATCAATGGGAGCCGTGCCTGCAATTACAAGCGCCATACAATACACTGGGGTTGAAGCAGCAGCTTTCTCTCCGACCCTAGTGTATACCGGCGCTCTTAGCAGGCGCCAAATCAGCTGATTGGTCGGGACACCAAGCAGTGGACCCCAGGCGATCAACTATCTATCACCTTTCCTTAGGTTAGCTTATCAATGCTGGTTTCCCTGGAAAACCCCTTGAAAGATACAACTCACCCCGCAAAACGAAAACAAGCGCGTTTAGACAGCTAAGTTGATGGAAAAATAAGTTAGAAATTTTTTTTGAAAGTGGGGAGGAAAAAACGAAAATGAAAAAAAAAAACATCACGTCCTTAAGGGATTAAGTGGAAAATAAAAAAATGATGTGTCAAAACAATCTGAGGAAGAAGGTTACCATGTCAAGTACAACGAATGGCAAAAAAGCGTAGAAAGAAATCCCCAAAACATCGTCAGCATTGGTGTCATTTTTCATTTCCTGCCCCCTTAACCCTTTGAAATCCACTGTCTGACCTCTGAAGACATTATGATTTAAGGCTGTACAGCTCTGATGTTGGAAGACCTCCGTCAGGGTTCTCTTACTGTATATTGCCAGCCTCTCTGCTGTCAGAGCCTATCCAACGTGTCACCTCATGCAGTACTGGCTTTAGCCAGCAGATAGCGCCATTGTATAACAGCAGAAAAAGAGTAAGCCCCCCCCTAGGAAAACCAGGATACAAATTGGATTGGAAAGGGTTAAAAAAGGAATGAAAGTTAACCAATAAGTTACATGTTCCCCAAATAGGGTGTAATATATATATGTATATGTCATTCCATACAAAGTCCTTATAAAGCTGCATCTCCAAAAAAAAAGCCCCCAAAATATGCCGCCCTCTTAAAGGGTTAAGAAGCGGCAACAAACGAAGGTTCTAAGATTCATCCCTTGTTTTCTGTAGACGTCAGTTACAACTTTTAATATATTGCCGGTGATTCCCAGCAGACCGCAGAGAATTGTCCAGATCTGCGGCTCGTAATATTGCGGCTTTTATTACAAATGGCCGTGAAATTTCGTCGGGCGCGGAGAGAAAGTTCTGCATTAACCTCAAGGAGTGTTTTATTAAAGCTATACATTTGTTTCAGTATTCAATGTAAAAGTATGGCGGGTTTATTAAAGCGACCGTCACTCATAGGAACTCCGAGGAATTGTGGAGAGATAATAGCGATAGCCGCTCACCGAGGCGCCTGCTTTACTGCAGCAATAAAGGGTTAGTGCCGGATTTATGAAATACAAAGTATTGTCGCTGCTGCTGAGCGTCGGCTCATCCGTCTTGTAGAGCAGTGAACACTTATTCTGGGTGGAGGTTACTTCTAAGAAGGTCGGCAGCGAAGTCTGCGGATGGCTGACCTTATACTTACAGCCCAACTGATAAAACAGCAAACTGTATAATCATCATGGATATATACAGAGTCGAGTCACATTATCATGACCACTAGCGAATATCAACAGTAACCGCCGTGTGCCGCACGAACAGCAGCTAGATGGGCTGGGAGGGACTCAATAAGGTGCAGGTAGGTGGTCTCAGGTATCTGGAGCCATGCTGACTGCAGTACTTCTTATAGCGGCTGGAGGGTGCATGGTGGATCTATAGAACGAACACAACGATTGAGGTGGTCCAACAAATGCAATTTGGTTAAAGTCTGGTTAAATTAGAGAGCCAGGGAAGTACTTGGAAGTGTTGGTCGTACTCTTCCAACCACTGTCAGACATTTCTAGCCATGTGACATGTCTCATTGTCCTGCTGGAAGACCCCAATTGCTCCAGGGAAGACAAACAGCATGTATAGGTGTACGGGATCTGCAAGGATCGATTCAGAGTCAAATCAGTTCAGCGTGCCTTCCACATGGATGAGCGGCCCAAGGAATGCCACGAAAGAATTCCCCAGACCATAACGCTTCCACCACCAGCTTGGGTTCTTCCAGCAATGGTTGCAGGGTGTTTGTTCTCTGATGTTTCTCACCTGACAGGTTAACGTCCATCCATTCAATGAAGCAGAAAACGTGACTTTCGCAGAAGGCCACCCTTTGCCAATCAGCGGTGGTCCAATTCAGATACTGCCATGCAAATTGAAGCCTTTTCTTTCGATGCACCTTCATTAGCAGAGGTGCAGTGACCGTCCATCTGCTTCAGAGCGTAGGGTTCACAGAACTGTTGTTTTAGACACACGCCTCGTAGCTCCCCGCTTCATTTCTCTGGTGAGCTGCTCCACTGTAGCACATCGGTCGCCCCTCGTACACCTTCGTAGCCAACCTCTCACATACATGTCAAGTGTTGACCCTCAGTTTCAACGTCGGTTATTCCCAATGGTGCCATTTGTCCACTCTCGATACACTTTCACCACAGCAGCATGCAAGCAGTTCACAAATTGCACTGTCTGAGAAATACCGCCATTCTTGCACAAAAGTCATTAATCATCCCTCTTTGCAACCCATTTTACCCATGACAACAATGAGTGATATGTGAGCAGACAGCCTATCGCACACCTCATATACCGACTGTGAGGGATTATAAGAACCAAAGTACCTCCATCTTGTCTCTTCATATACACAGTTAATGGACAATACTAATATGATTTTAACTAACATTCACATGATGATTCAGCATAAAAGCTAAAAATATTAATCCCGTGATTTTGAGCGGTGTACACCTGGTATCTTGTGGTGTCTTGTGCTGGACGTTCCCGTGGAACTCAAGGACAGATAGTTTCACCTACTGTTATTGTAAAATCTAAGAATATGTGGGAAATTCCAGATTGTCAAGAACGCACATACACTGTTTTGCATAAAACGCCTTCATGTCTTTGAAATGGTATATAGGACTGAAGGTTCTGCAATAAATCAGAAATTTCTAGCATACAGCCTGTTGCTGTGTCGCATTGATTTTTTTCTCCAGGCCGGCTTGATACTCTAATTTGGCAATCGGTAACATATTGGAAGAAAACCCTTAGCTTTTCGCCGACACCCACCAAGCTAGCCAATGACACGTCTCTTCCTTCATGGGCTACGCACTGCCGACATCATGATAATGTAAAATGACAGTTCATATGCAGCATCGGACTGATCTTTTTTGAAAATGGGGAGGAAATAATGAAAACATAGGAAGCAAAAAGTGCTGCAGCGGGAAGGGGTTAATATAGAAGAGGTGCAAATATAAACTCCAGCAGACGTAATAAGATAAGATCCGCTCTCCAACCCTTCATATCCACCGTGTCCATTCCAGTATTATACACGATCATCAGTTCTGATTAATGTACATGTTGTATTCCGTATATCCCCCCTCCCCTGTACTGCAGCGAGGTTCTTATTACAAGACCCTCCAGTCCAATATTTGCACGCGGTTATCGGTGTATTTTATGTTGTCGCTCAGAATTTTTTTGCATTTTCATTTCTTCTTCAAGTGTCTTATATTAGATTTTCCTATTTACATGTCTGTATATTCCGTTATTACGGCCCCTGCAGCGCCGGCGGTCCCGCAGATATTCTGGTGTTAGCTACTGTAATCTGTGTAACCTTATGTCCTGATTTATGAGGACAGACGTTTCCTGCACCTGGCTTAAAGGCATTGTCCAAGTGTAAAAAGGGTCTAAAATAATTGGCTGAAAATGCGCTAAAATAATAAAAGTTAGTCATGTTGTGCTCCTGGGACTTGTAGTTCTGTGGGTTTCCAGAAGCACGCTGCTGCAGGTGCAGTTGATTCAGCTGGCTGATGGTTGGATTGCTCCAGCCAGCCAATCACTATTGGTCTGTGTATTAGCCCCTCCTTACCAGAGGGTGACGGCCACTATACCTTCTCTCCTACCTGAGGGTGGCGGCACATGTGCACTGAACATAAAGAATAGAACTCATTGATTTCAATGGGTTCGTTCTTATAAGCGCATTTTGCGCCAAAAATAGGACCTGCTCTATTTCCCTGCGTTTTTTGCAGCAAAACTGTCATAGAGGTCTATGGGAGGTGCAAAAATACACAAGGGGAAGGTGTGACGCTGCGCAAAACACAGGGAAAAGAAGACATCTGGAACTTATTAGGCTTAAATAGCTATTAAATTATATGGAAAGGGTGTGTCATGCGTGTGTGTGAACAGGCCCTGCATGTGCATAAATTACAGTAATATGCACCAACGCATGCAGCATGCTGATTACGGTTCTCTCTAAATCTCAGTAATGCACTAAAACGCTGCGGTGAGCATATCTGCACAAACGCATGTGATGCCTCCCTATACCTGGGTGTTAAGATGCATGCTGTGCAGATCTTTGCTCCGTGTGTCTTGTTCTGTCCGTCTGCATGTGGCTCAGGTTGGTTTCTGTCTATATTTTCCTTGTCTGAACTCTGTCTGATCCACCCATCCACTGGTTGTCAGATGCCTGGTCCATGTATGTTTGTCCTACCTGTGCATTGGTGGACGGATGTCCGAGCCTTGTCCTGTCCCCTTGGTAGGCGGATGCTAGGGCCTTGTTTTGTGTGTCTGTCCATCTGTGTGTAGGTGAGAACCTGCCTGATGTGTCTGGCACTCCTGCCTCTTACCATCTGGGCCGAGCCAGGCCCCTTGGTTCCAACTTAGGCATCCCTATTGGGACGATCGCCCCGCTTGTAGATAGGATTCTATCTCTTTGTGGTTTTAGTTACCTTGTTGGAGTAGGGACTCACAAGACAGTGAGGACCCTTGACGTGGGCCCATGAGCTTACGTATCCTTGCCCAAATACAAACCAATACCTCATACGTACTTATATTGCCATCTGTCTGAGCTGTAATGTATTTGGTAAGTATTTTGTCAGCTGTTTGTATGCTCTTTTCGTTTATGCTTGTTTGTTGTTGGTGTTTGTTCGAGTGCATGTACCTATCCCATTCTCTTTAGCCTTCTCCTAGAGATTATTTTACAACTGGATGACCCCTTTAAAGCACATGTACACGGCAGGCGTTGACTTCTCAGCCATTAACCATTTAGATGCTGCTGTCAGTATTAACAGTGGCATTTAAATGGCTTCACAGAAGGAGGGGTCTCTATCTCCTGAACACTCCCCTCCACTGCATTAAGATTGTAAATGGCCATTTTTTTTGTCGCGGCAGCCTGTGGCTTTGTGAAGGCCCTAGGGTTGCTATGGATTTTTGCCTACTAAGCTCTGTCTGCGACACTGCTTATTCTAATACCTACAATAGTACAATATACTGAAATACTGAACTATTACTATATACTATATTGCATATAAGTGATCAAACGATTGCAAGTTCAAGTCCCCTATGGGGACAAAACAAAAGTTCAAATAAGTTAAACAAATATTTTTTAATCAAGTGTTTTTAATGAAATTTTAATACGTAGACCAAATCATGTAAGCTAAAATATAACTTTACCTGCCCTGATATGAGACCCTTCAATCTCTCTGCCTCTCCCACTATAGTTATAATTTGGTAATTCATCACTGACAAATATCCCTCAGCATTGAGCGCACTAGGAAGCTGCAGATACTTAGAAAATTGGGTGTGGAGTAAATCAAACTCTTTCTATAAAGCCAAGAATGGGTTAAGGTAACCTTCTACCAAAATTTGTGATACACGTCTTATGCCCTTAAATTTCCATCTGCGAAAACCTTCTAATTTTGTGAACAAGAGGTCTGGGGGCGCATGATGAGGACATTGTTCTTTACAAGTCACTGGTCAGACCACACACGGAATATTGTGGATAGTTTGGGGCACCGGTACTCAAGAAGGACATTTCAGAGCTTGAGTGGGTACAAAGGCAGCAACTAAAGTAATAAACGGAATGGGTAGACTACAAAAATGGGATTATTCACTTAAGAAAAAAGACGGCTGAGGGGCGACCTAATAACTATGGCCCCCTGCACATGGGGCGGAAATTCCGCGGCGGGATTTCCCGCAGAATTTCCACCTGCATAGGATTGCATTACAAAACACAATCATATGCAGACGGCCACGACTTGTGCCATGTATGCGGTCCTTCAGCAGCCGGGTGCATACTGCTGTACGAGATGTAAGCGTTTTGCACATTTTGAAGCCCCGATCCTGGATCTAAATGAGCAGCTTACACTAGATTCATTCACAACATGGAAAGTAGTTTGGTGCTCACGGAGCTGCACTCGCTGGGGTGGATGTGAGGGTGGATGGTAGTTCGGGAGAGCAGGATGGGCAGGCAGGAGACTTAGAAACCCTTCAAACATTTTACCCGCAATAGAAGTAAGACTGAGGGGAGTTGTGTAATACAGATAACAATTGGGGCATCTAGACCCTTTTGGTAAGATTATCATGCCCACCACTGAGATTGGAAGTTTTCACCTGGCAACTAGAGATGAGCGAACGCGTTCGTCCGAGCTTGATATTCGTGCGAATATTAGGGTGTTCGGGATGTTCGTTATTCGTAACGAACACCATGCGGTGTTCTGGTTACTTTCACTTCCTTCCCTGAGACGTTTGCGCGCTTTTCTGGCCAATTGAAAGACAGGGAAGGCATTACAACTTCCCCCTGCAACGTTTAAGCCCTATACCACCCCCCTGCTGTGAGTGGCTGGGGAGATCAGGTGTTCGCCTAATATAAAAGTCGGCCCCTCCCGCGGCTCGCCTCAGATGCGGTGTGAGTTAGATGAGGGACAGTGCTGTTTGTACCGGAGCTGCTGTAGGGAAAGAATTGGTAGTTAGTGTAGGCTTCAAGACCCCCCAAAGGTCCTTATTAGGGCCACTGATAGCTGTGTGTTGGCTGCTGTTAGCAGTGGCATTTTTTTTTTTTCTCAAAATCGCCTCTGCAGACCGTTGCACCTGGCATTAGGGACAGAAGTGCTGCATAGGCAGGGAGAGTGTTAGGAGTGAGTGTAGCCTTCAAGAACCTCAACGGTCCTTTCTAGGGCCATATTTATCCGTGTGCAGTACTGTCCAGGCTGCTGTTGGCTGTGCTGCATTTTTTTTGGGCTTCTCAAAATCGCCTCTGCAGAGCATTCCACCCTCCATTGATACTGCAGGGAAAGAATTGTATAGGCAGGGCCACAACACAGTTATTATTCATAGAATATACGCAGTGCTGCCTTTTGGTGGGAAAAAACTGAAAACAAATCAATTTGTCCAGCCTCTGTCCGTCCTTACGGGCGGTGGACACGTGTGAGCTGCGTGAAAAACATTGCTAAATCATACGCACCCAGCTACGCTTTACTGCTGGCTTCGCCATTTGCTTTCCTTAATTGGGAAAAAAAATACCTGCTCTGCCAGAGTTATAATAACTCTGCTACCCTCACGTTCTGTGACACATAAGCAGGGACACAGCACAGTTATTAAACTTCTCATGTTCATTGAATATACGCAGTGCTGCCTTTTGGTGGGAAAAAACTGAAAACAAATCTATTTGTCCAGCCTCTGTCCGTCCTTACGGGCGGTGGAGACGTGTGAGCTGCGTGAAGAACAGTGCTAAATCATACGCACCCAGCTACGCTTTACTGCTGGCTTCGCCATTTGCTTTCCTTAATTGGGAAAAAAAATACCTGCTCTGCCAGAGTTATAATAACTCTGCTACCCTCACGTTCTGTGACACATAAGCAGGGACACAGCACAGTTATTAAACTTCTCATGTTCATTGAATATACGCAGTGCTGCCTTTTGGTGGGAAAAAACTGAAAACAAATCTATTTGTCCAGCCTCTGTCCGTCCTTACGGGCGGTGGAGACGTGTGAGCTGCGTGAAGAACAGTGCTAAATCATACGCACCCAGCTACGCTTTACTGCTGGCTTCGCCATTTGCTTTCCTTAATTGGGAAAAAAAATACCTGCTCTGCCAGAGTTATAATAACTCTGCTACCCTCACGTTCTGTGACACATAAGCAGGGACACAGCACAGTTATTAAACTTCTCATGTTCATTGAATATACGCAGTGCTGCCTTTTGGTGGGAAAAAACTGAAAACAAATCTATTTGTCCAGCCTCTGTCCGTCCTTACGGGCGGTGGAGACGTGTGAGCTGCGTGAAGAACAGTGCTAAATCATACGCACCCAGCTACGCTTTACTGCTGGCTTCGCCATTTGCTTTCCTTAATTGGGAAAAAAAATACCTGCTCTGCCAGAGTTATAATAACTCTGCTACCCTCACGTTCTGTGACACATAAGCAGGGACACAGCACAGTTATTAAACTTCTCATGTTCATTGAATATACGCAGTGCTGCCTTTTGGTGGGAAAAAACTGAAAACAAATCTATTTGTCCAGCCTCTGTCCGTCCTTACGGGCGGTGGAGACGTGTGAGCTGCGTGAAGAACAGTGCTAAATCATACGCACCCAGCTACGCTTTACTGCTGGCTTCGCCATTTGCTTTCCTTAATTGGGAAAAAAAATACCTGCTCTGCCAGAGTTATAATAACTCTGCTACCCTCACGTTCTGTGACACATAAGCAGGGACACAGCACAGTTATTAAACTTCTCATGTTCATTGAATATACGCAGTGCTGCCTTTTGGTGGGAAAAAACTGAAAACAAATCTATTTGTCCAGCCTCTGTCCGTCCTTACGGGCGGTGGAGACGTGTGAGCTGCGTGAAGAACAGTGCTAAATCATACGCACCCAGCTACGCTTTACTGCTGGCTTCGCCATTTGCTTTCCTTAATTGGGAAAAAAAATACCTGCTCTGCCAGAGTTATAATAACTCTGCTACCCTCACGTTCAGTGACACATTAGCAGGGACACAGCACAGTTATTAAACTTAGATTATTCATTCACTAAAGGCAGTGGGGCCGTTCGTTTTCCAAAAAGTGCAAAAATAATATTTGGCCTGCAGTCTTGCGCCAATTTATTTCCTGCCTGTGAAATCAAATCACTGGTAATACAGCATGCTGAGGGGTAGGGGTAGGCCTAGAGGACGTGGACGCGGCCGAGGACGCGGAGGGCCAAGTCAGGGTGTGGGCACAGGCCGAGCTCCGGATCCCGGTGTGTCGCAGCCGACTGCTGCGCGATTAGGAGAGAGGCACGTTTCTGGCGTCCCCACATTCATCGCCCAATTAATGGGTCCACGCGGGAGACGGTTATTAGAAAATGAGCAGTGTGAGCAGGTCCTGTCCTGGATGGCAGAAAGTGCTTCGAGCAACCTATCGTCAACACGCAGTTCTGCGCCGTCCACTGCTGCAAATCCGAATCCTCTGTCTGCTGCTCCTCCTTCCTCCCAGCCTCCTCACTCCACTACAATGACACCTGCTCAGGAGCGGGAACACTCCCAGGAACTGTTCTCGGGCCCCTGCTCAGATTGGGCAGCAGCGGTTCCTCTCCCACCAGAGGAGTTTATAGTCACTGATGCCCAACCATTCGAAAGTTCCCGGGGTCCGGGGGATGAGGCTGGGGACTTCCGCCAACTGTCTCAACAACTTTCTGTGGGTGAGGAGGACGATGACGATCAGACACAGTTGTCTTGCAGTGAGGTAGTAGTAAGGGCAGTAAGTCCGAGGGAGCAGCGCACAGAGGATTCGGAGGAAGAGCAGCAGGACGATGAGGTGACTGACCCCACCTGGTGTGCAACGCTTACTCAGGAGGACAGGTCTTCAGAGGGGGAGTCAAGGGCATCAGCAGGGCAGGTTGCAAGAGGCAGTGCGGTGGCCAGGGCCAGGGGTAGAGGCAGGGCCAGACCGAATAATCCACCAAGTGTTTCCCAAAGCGCCCCCTCGCGCCATGCCACCCTGCAGAGGCCGAGGTGCTCTAAGGTCTGGCAGTTTTTCACAGAGACGCCTGACGACCGACGAACTGTGGTGTGCAACCTTTGTCGCGCAAAGCTCAGCCGGGGAGCCAACACCAACAGCCTCACCACCACCACCATGCGCAGGCATATGATGGCCAAGCACCCCACAAGGTGGGACGAAGGCCGTTCACCGCCTCCGGTTTGCACCCCTGCCTCTCCCCCTGTGCCCCAACCTGCCACTGAGATGCAACCCCCCTCTCAGGACACAGGCACGACCGTCTCATGGCCTGCACCCACACCCTCACCTCCGCTGTCCTCGGCCCCATCCTCCAATGTCTCGCACCGCACAGTCCAGCCGTCGCTAGCGCAACTGTTGGAGCGCAAGCGCAAGTACGCCGCCACGCACCCGCACGCTCAAACGTTAACCGTCCGCATCGCAAAATTCATCAGCCTTGAGATGCTGCCGTATAGGGTTGTGGAAACGGAGTCCTTCAAAAGTATCATGGAGGCGGCGGCCCCGCGCTACTCAGTTCCCAGTCGCCACTACTTTTCCCGATGTGCCGTCCCAGCCCTGCACGACCACGTCTCCCGCAACATTGTACGCGCCCTCACCAACGCGGTTACTGCCACGGTCCACTTAACTACGGACACGTGGACAAGCACAGGCGGGCAGGGCCACTACATCTCCCTGACGGCACATTGGGTGAATTTAGTGGAGGCTGGGACAGAGTCAGAGCCTGGGACCGCTCACGTCCTACCCACCCCCAGAATTGCGGGCCCCAGCTCGGTGCTGGTATCTGCGGAGGTGTATGCTTCCTCCACTAAAGCACCCTCCTCCTCCTCCTCCTCCTCCTCTGTCTCGCAATCAAGATGTGTTAGCAGCAGCATGTCGCCAGCAGTCGGTGTCGCGCGGTGTGGCAGCACAGCGGTGGGCAAGCGTCAGCAGGCCGTGCTGAAACTACTCAGCTTAGGCGATAAGAGGCACACGGCCCACGAACTGCTGCAGGGTCTGACACAGCAGACCGACCGCTGGCTTGCGCCGCTGAGCCTCCAACCGGGCATGGTCGTGTGTGACAACGGCCGTAACCTGGTGGCGGCTCTGCAGCTCGGCAGCCTCACGCACGTGCCATGCCTGGCCCACGTCTTTAATTTGGTGGTTCAGCGCTTTCTGAAAAGCTACCCACGCTTGTCAGACCTGCTCGTAAAGGCGCGCCGGCTCTGCGCACATTTCCGCAAGTCCCACACGGACGCTGCCACCCTGCGCACTCTGCAACATCACTTTAAGCTGCCAGTGCACCGACTGCTGTGCGACGTGCCCACACGGTGGAACTCTACGCTCCACATGTTGGCCAGGCTCTATGAACAACGTAGAGCTATAGTCGAATACCAACTCCAACATGGCCGGCGCAGTGGGAGTCAGCCTCCTCAATTCCTTTCAGAAGAGTGGGCCTGGTTGGCAGACATCTGCCATGTCCTTGGTAATTTTGAGGAGTCTACCCAGGTGGTGAGCGGCGATGCTACAATCATTAGCGTCACCATTCCTCTGCTATGCATCTTGAGAAATTCCCTGCAAACCATAAAGGCAGCTGCTTTGCGCTCGGAAACGGGGGCGGGGGAAGACAGTATGCCGCTGGATAGTCAGGGCACCCTCCTGTCTATTTCTCAGCGCGTACAGGAGGAGGAGGAGGAGCATGAGGAGGATGAGGAGGAGGGGGAAGAGACAGCTTGGGCCGCTGCTGACGGTACACCGGCTGATTGCCTGTCATCCTTTCAGCGTGTATGGCCTGAGGAGGAGGAGGAGGAGGAGGAGGAGGATCCTGAAAGTGATCTTCCTAGTGAAGACAGCCATGTGTTGTGTACAGGTACCCTGGCACACATGGCTGACTTCATGTTAGGATGCCTTTCTCGTGACCCTCGCGTTGCACGCATTCTGGCCACGACGGATTACTGGGTGTACACACTGCTCGATCCACGGTATAAGGAGAACCTGCCCACTCTGATTCCCGAAGAGGAAAGGGGTTCGAGAGTGTTGCTATACCACAGGACCCTTGCGGACAAGCTGATGGTAAAATTCCCAGCCGACAGCGCTAGTGGCAGAAGGCGCAGTACCGAGGGCAAGGTAGCAGGGGAGGTGCGGAGATCTAGCAGCATGTACATCCCAGGCAGTGCAACAGTCTTTAAGGGCCTGGCCAGCTTTACGGCTCCCCACCAAGACTATGTCACCGCTGCCCAGTCACGGCTGAGTCGGCGGGAGCACTGTAAAAGGATGGTGAGGGAGTACGTAGCGGATCGCACGACCATCCTTGGTGACGCCTCTGCCCCCTACAACTACTGGGTGTCGAAGCTGGACACGTGGCCTGAACTCGCGCTGTATGCCCTGGAGGTGCTTGCTTGTCCTGCGGCTAGCGTCTTGTCGGAAAGGGTGTTTAGTGCGGCTGGGGGAATCATCACAGATAAGCGTAGCCGCTTGTCAACCAACAGTGCCGACAGGCTAACACTCATCAAGATGAACAAAGGCTGGATTTCCCCAGACTTCTGTTCTCCACCAGCGGACAGCAGCGATACCTAAGCAATACGTAGGCTGCACCCGCGGATGGAAGCATCGTTCTCTCTCACCATCCAAAACGGGGACATTTCTGCTTCATCAATCTGTGTCTAATATTCCTCCTCCTCCTCCTGCTCCTCCTCCTGAAACCTCACGTAATCACGCTGAACGGGCAATTTTTCTTAGGGCCACAAGGCTCACTCAAATAATTTTTCTTAACAATTTTTATAAGTTTCAATGCGCTTAAAAGCGTTGGAACTTTAACTTGAACCAATTTTTCGTTACACTGGGCTGCCTACAGGCCTAGTTACCACTTAAGCCACATTAACCATTGCTTACATGGAACGAAGACTGCGCTCCCGCTATACTGCTGCTTCAGAATTGTTACTGGGGCCTGTCTTGAGTGCTACTATTGCTTACATGGAACGAAGACTGCGCTCCCGCTATACTGCTGCTTCAGAATTGTTACTGGGGCCTGTCTTGAGTGCTACTATTGCTTACATGGAACGAAGACTGCGCTCCCGCTATACTGCTGCTTCAGAATTGTTACTGGGGCCTGTCTTGAGTGCTACTATTGCTTACATGGAACGAAGACTGCGCTCCCGCTATACTGCTGCTTCAGAATTGTTACTGGGGCCTGTCTTGAGTGCTACTATTGCTTACATGGAACGAAGACTGCGCTCCCGCTATACTGCTGCTTCAGAATTGTTACTGGGGCCTGTCTTGAGTGCTACTATTGCTTACATGGAACGAAGACTGCGCTCCCGCTATACTGCTGCTTCAGAATTGTTACTGGGGCCTGTCTTGAGTGCTACTATTGCTGACATGGAACGGACACGTGGAGAGGACACGTAGTGCCTCAAAAACATCCCCCTCCTCCTCCAACAGGGAAAACATTGTTGGCAAATGCCTTTGCATTGGTTCGTCTGGTGGCAGTCCAAGAATTTCACCTTTACCGACACTACAAGAGAGCCCCCCCACCATCCCCCCGCCACGGCCCACTTAATCCTGGCCACATTCCGAAAACCAACAAAATACAACCGTGGTACTAGGTCCGCAGTCACCACCACATTACCACCAACGCGGTTACTGTTAAGGTGCATATAACCAGTCTGACTGGGGCATGCAGACACCTTGACAGAATGAATAGTGTGTGGCACATAGGTTCCCCATTGCTATGCCCACGTGTGCAGCTCCTGATGGCGGTGGCACAGGATTCTATTTCTCATTGCTTCTGTAAAGCATTGTGGGCTATCGCCCCGCCCCTATTAAAGAGGGTCGCTACCTAGCCGTGCCAACCCTGTGCAGTGTGTGCCTGCGGTCCCTCGTCGTGGCAGACGCACTTCTAAATAGACATGAGGGTGGTGTGGCATGAGGGCAGCTGAAGGCTGCGCAGGGACAGTTTGGTGTGCGCTGTGGGGGGGAGGGGGGGCGGTTGGGCAGCATGTAACACAGGAGAAGTGTCAGTGGAGTGTCATGCAGGCAGTGATTGTGCTTTGTTGGAGGTAGTGTGGTGCTTAGCAAAGGTATGCCATGCTAATGAGGGCTTTTCAGAAGTAAAAGTTGTTGGGGGGGGGGGCCCACTCTTGCCGCTATTGTGGCTTAATAGTGGGA
Organism: Eleutherodactylus coqui; assembly: GCF_035609145.1. NCBI lineage: Eukaryota > Metazoa > Chordata > Amphibia > Anura > Eleutherodactylidae > Eleutherodactylus > Eleutherodactylus coqui. Next base: position 20,913,546 of record NC_089840.1, on the reverse strand, counting down.
CCTGTGAACTTGAGATGCAGCCCAACATGTAGCCCCTCGCCTGCCCTATCCGTCACTGTGTCATTCCCATCACTTTCCTGAATTGCCCAGATTTTCACACATGAAAACCTTAGCGAGCATCGGCGAAATACAAAAATGTTCTGGTCGCCCATTGACTTCAATGGGGTTTGTGGGGGGTCTGGAACGCAGACCGTAATGCGAATGTTGCCTGTATCCAAATTAACAGGAAATATTATATAGAGTACTCATAGAGAACCATAATAACCACTACACATAAGACCGTTTAGTGATCAGAATGAATTCCGTTTATTGTTGTACATTGCTAGTTTATATGCAAGTTGTAAAGAAGGCGTTTCCAATACCTAGTTTCATTCTACTTTTGCTGACCAAACCCTCATTCCAACAGATTACAATAAGGCTGTAAATCAAAAGCCTTTTAAACAAAAGGTATCAACAAAGCTGTTTGAACTATACATAAAACAATTACATGTGATAATAAATGTTGTCTCCTGGCTGTCTGAGTACCTACTTAGTCAGAATGTAATCTTAAAGATCCATCAACAATTTGCACATCAAAAGAGGGGACATTGTTTCTACTTTTCACATAGACAAAACTGGTCCAGCCACCTACTGGGAGTCAGCATAAAGTTGATAAGTTGGTATTCAGTAAGATAGCTGAATAAAATCTAATTAATCATACATTTAGTATTCTAATATCAATATTCAAATAAACGCTTGAATATACCTTTTTACATATGATTCTATATCCAAATTCTACTAGCAACTTCCGGAATGTTTTACATATAATACATAACATTATATAACCAAATAACTAATGTCACATTTATTACACTGTTTCCTTATCTTTCTTATGTTAGGTTATTGATTAATAATGATTGACCCCTATCATTCCCCCATTTGGACATCAGAGCCACCATTATCTCCTGGTTCTGTCACCCATAGGTGCCGGGTTCCCAGGTAGGAATGGTGCACTCTATGTCCATCAAGATATGAAGACATAATATCAAATATTGCAAGTCAATCAAGTTTACAATACAGTAATCTTAGATTTATCAACATCAATATCGTCATCGTCATATTAGACACTTAAAGGGGTGTATTTTTGGGTATGTCTCGAAGAGTCTCTACAGGAGTGGGGACAGATAATAGACAAGTCCGCAAAATGTCCTCTCCACTCCTGAGGTTGGGCATACACGTGTGGGAAATATTTGCCCATCCAGTCCATCGCTTCTCCATGTGGATCGTTCGTAGTGGTGTTTCCCAATAAGAAGATAGTCCAATAAGACAAATGCAAAAGTCAAAATCAAAATGTCCATTACCTCCCCCACCCAAACAACGCCGGGATCCCACCCATCACTTTTCCTCTGGCTCGGGAACTTTCTTGCAGTGGGAGGCATGTATCCACTTTTACAGAAGTAGGCGTTGACAACAGAACTTGGTATGGTCGTCAAACCTTGGGTCCAAGGCCTTTATTACGTGTCTTTTTGCGACCACCCAATCTCCAGGTGGCAAGAAATGAGTCCCCTCTAGGTTGTCAGGATCTGGAATTGGGGAAAACACTAGATCGGGTGTTATTTTCAGTTTACGACATAGTTCTTGTACATATTCAATAACCTTATCACACCCCTGCTGTAGGGCCTGTGGATGGTACAGGCCTAATCTTGGCATAGAGCCAAACACTTCTTTTAACTTAAGCATATCATTTTAGTTCTTTCAACTCTGTTAAACTCTGCGGGTGGTATGGAGTGTAAAACGCTTGTTCCACCCCAAGGGCTGACATCACCTTTCGCATCACTTAACCTGTAAATTGTGTACCTCTGTCACTCTCAATTGTCTCTAGTACCCCAAATCTACATACAAGTTCTGACACAAGTTTAGCCACTGTACATTGTGCGGTGGCTTTGAACAGGTCCACGCACACAAGGACGTACTCATACCTGCCTGATTTGGGAAGCTGGATGTAATCGATTTGTAATCTCTGAATAGGATACAGTGGTCACTTCACATGCCTTCACATATGCCTTCGCCAACCTGTCCAACCCTGGAGCATACCATACCTTGTCCATAACAGAAACCATGGCATTCCGAGAGGCATGCACTTTCCCGTGAGCTAGGACGGCGAGGTGGGGGTAGGCAGCCGCTGGTACATCATCTACGTCCCGTAGGACGCCAAATCCCAAATCAACAAGAGTGGTGGGACCAAGATCCAACTTACAGCACAAGGGGTCTTGCGTCCTGTCCTAGGAGAGCTGCAGCCTTGGCTGCCCTATCCCCCTGTTCTCTGGTGACTGCCCCTGCGTGTGTGCTTTAACCTTTATTATGGCCACCTGTCCTGGCAACATGATAGCTTAATGGGCTTGCCTTGTGCCGTGAGAAAGCTCCTGGACCGCCAGATGGGTCCATAATCGTGTGCAGTACCAAAGGCGTACCTGGAATCAGTGTAGATGTTAGCAGTGGTAGCTTTTTCAATCGTACAGGCCTCAGTTCCTGCGCTGACATGTATGGCGGCAGTGGTTTTTGTAAGCATCTCATTCAGTGTGACTACTTCAAAACCTGTTACAAACCTTCCTTTGTCATTCAGGTATCTAGATCCATCCACAAACATTTCAAGGTGGGGGTTTAGGAGGGGTTTGTCAGTGACATGTGCGAACCCAGCTGTAATCATGCTGGTGTTCTGCGTCAAAAGGCCTCCTCTTCATCAGTCAGAGAATTTGCAAAAAGCTGGTCCTCTGTACTTACTCCCCCATTTGAATCAGTGTCACCTAATGGCAATAAGGTGGCCGGATTCAAAGTGGTGCAACGTTGAAATGAGACATTGGATGAAGAGTGTAAATGCAAGTTCCATTTTGATCCGTCTAGCACGGGACAGATGTCTACGGCTTACCTGTGTCAGGATACCATGTATGTCATGTGGGGTGTAGATCACCATGGTGTGATCTAAGAAGTTTCTCTTTGCTGGCTTTGCAGCCATTCTACTCTGATGGAGGAAACACAAAAGGCTTAGTGATGCATTGAGGTAACTATTTGTGTCAGCAGTACATAAAAGAAAATAAAAACAAATCATCAACATATTACAAGAGGGCGGTGCCCTCGCGAATTGGCCAGGCGTCTAATACCAGTTTCATGAATCTGGTGAACTGGTATTGGGCTATACTGTGCCCCTTGTGGCAGCACTATCCAACAGTACTGCTTTCCTCTGGAATTAAATACAAACAAATACAGACAGTCTGTCGAGGTCCGTCTGACTGGTAGCCCAAAGGCTCAAAGGAACGACACTAAGAACTTGTTTCTCTGCGTGCGTAAGAGTGAAGACAGGGAGAGGTGTCGCTAGGTCTGCTGCCATCCGACCGAAGGTCGGGTGACTTTCAGACACCCGGGGTGTATACGAGTCTCACCGGACGGGTGAAATTCGATACAAGATCCCAAGGGTCCCATCATTTCGGTTCCCAATATGCTTTCAGGACTTTCCAGCACAAGGAAGCGCATGAGGCATCGTGACCCTTTAAACATTACCTCTAGTGGTTCAGTTTCTGCCAGCTGAATCGGCACTCCTGAAACCCCTTGCACCAATTACTGCTAGACAATCAGGCTGGTATTCTATTTAAAATAGATCAGAACCTTGTAGCAAAAAAAATTAAAAAAATTTAAATTTAAAAATTTTGAAATTGCTGACCTGCAATACCTGGATCAACTATGTCAGATGTCCAGTTCCTTGGGCTAAGCAATGACTCAGGAATTGGAGTTTGTCTTGGAGGTGGCTTACTATTTGTCAGGACCTGCGGAAAGCTGAGTTTCTGCAGTAGCTATCAAGACAAATGCATGAGCCGGATCTACCAAGAGAGCAGTTAGTTTACAAAACCTCCTCTGAACTGTCACTTGAGGTCTCAACCCGTACCGATCCATCCGGTGAAAATTTGATGGATGCAGATAAGGCTTGTAAGATATCAATACAAATAACAGACATGAATTACAACAAGGCAGAATAATCCACAAACATCTATCCACATTAAAATATGATATTCCTTAAGCAAATTCATTATTAATCTGATCCTGCCTGCAATGTCTCATCAAATTTAAGAAGAAAAAAATTTTTCTAACTGCCCAAGCTCCTCACCCCCTCCTTTGTAGACAAAAGAAGGATGAAACATTACCTACTTTTACATTATCTAGCTCCACCCCTTCGATGCTGGTCATCTGTATGTCTCTCCTACAGAACATTCTCTCAGAGACAGTGCAGTACTAACAGCATTTAGTAGTGATATAGACGTCCAACCAATCACAGAACTGACATTTACACAAAAAGCAAAAATATATATATATATCTTAAAATCCCTATGTTCTCTATTTTTAAGACCGTATAATTCACATAATTCATTACAAGTTTCTTATTTCATCAGCGTCTGTCTTCCTTTCTATGACACTGAATTTTATCTCTATGAAATAGAACAATAGCTAAGATATTAATAAGCAACTAAAACATTCAGACTTTAAACAGCATTAACTATTAGTAATTACAAGACGTATACTTCTCAGCTAGGCTGGTCTGTGTTGAGGGTGGAGGAACACCTCTTCCTATTGTTCTTCCCTCCCATCTCCTTACATCACCTAGCTCCACCCCCTGTGGTTCGGCTCAGCGTTTGGTCTTTCTTGCCTCATTTAGTTTCTAGCCACCGGACAGTATATACCATATAACACAAGTATCTCATGTGAAGTAGAAACTGGGATTGTATTTACTGTACATAGAACTTCCCATATTGAACAAAGTATATATATATATTTAATATAATACAACATAGGGGCTTTTTCTTGTGCAGCCAAATATAACCAATTCTCAATTCACATTTCTTTGCAAAGACAAGTAGGCCCTCTAGTCTACAGAGAAACTTCTCCAGACAGATAGCAAAGCTGTATAACAGGTTCCACTGCCTGTAAACATCTTCTATTGTGTGTAAATAACCTGGGCTGACTATTTAAGATTAACCCAGAATGTAATACACTTGCCCCCACCTTACAAAACTGCAAATTCACACTCACTAAGGGGTTTTATTCATTCCTATATGGACTGATAATATGTGAAGTAGAAATTGGGATTGTATTTACTGTACACCAGACTTCCAATAATGAGCGAATTATGTATAGATAAGAAAAACTCTTAGTACCGCGGTTTTTACACGATTCGCTCAGAATAGGCTACCCAATGACAAACACAATACAACTTATGCCCATTTCTACCCACACACTTATATTCATCACTCCAGATAGCAACTATGATCACCGTTCATTGTTAAACCTTCTACCTTTCCTTAACTCATTGACTTGCTTTTTTTTTTCTTTACTATAACCTTCAGCTAAAATTGCTTACATCAACTTTACACTCAGGAAAAAAAAACAAAAAAAAAACCACCCAGTATATATATACTTCATTGTTCCTTTGAACACCCACAGATGTGAGTGGGGTATAACTTTCTTACACTTAGAAATTAGACATTACAAGAACACTAAGACGTACAACAAAGATTAGTTTACATAACAACAAGACTTACAAGACAAACGATAGTGGTTTTCATTGGGACAGATTCCGGCGATGCGGTGCGTTGTCGCCGCTGGGAGTGGTGCCCTGATCTGTCTCCTGATCATGAGGGTTCTTGGGACAAGGGCAATTCTTGGCCAGGTGGCCATTCTTGCGGCAATTATAACACTTACGTATTCCTCTGTTGGGTCTGTCCTGGAACTGCACCTTTCCCCCTTGGTTGCTATAGTATTTAACCGCCGCTACAGGGCGCTTCTCATCCATAGCAAACCCTACTGCCTTTTTATACAAGTCCATGGGCTTGGCTTGTCGCCAGCCGGGGGTACATGCCTTTACTTTATCTGCCAATGATGGGCCGATGCCTTGCATGAACACCTCACACATCATTGGGTAGTACACTTCATCTGCACAGAGGGTGAAACCAATGTCCCTAGCCTTCGTTCCCAGCCTACTAAAATAACATTCAATAGTTTCATTCTTTTCCCGTCTACACATAGTTAAAGCCATTTGTCTTCGTAAAGGGTTTTGTTGTCCGCACCTGGGACAATCCTGACAGTCAAGAAGAATGTCGGAGCTGTCCGCGGTTGGTAGGACCGGGTACATCCTAGCCGGGTTTGGCACCGGGGATGAGTACACAAGTATGCCGTCATCCTTCGGTGCACAATCCCATTGTTCTACATTTACGTTTTTGCTATATCTTATTATGGCCTCTACTCCTTTTTCTAGACCGGCGTTTCTGATATCTTTCATGCTTTTTCCCGTACTATTGCCAGAACTCATAGTTAAAGGTTCCTGCTTTTCTAAGTCCTATCTTTCTATATTTTATACACTTGTCTGCAATCGTCTCCCCCTTCCCTTTCTCACACAGCTTATGGCACACAGAACCTTATTTGTCACACAGGCTTCTATTTGTCACACAGGCTTCTATTTGTCACACAGGCTTTTATTTCACAGAGGCTTTTATTTCACACAGGCTTCTATTTCACAGAGGCTTTTATTTCACACAGGCTTCTATTTCACACAGTACACTAAGGACCCCTGGTCCTGGAATAGTTTTACGGACTCCTTAAGGGGGGGGTTTAGGGGAGACCAGACCTCTCTTCTAAGGGAACTTCTGGTGATATTATAACAGACTCAGTAAAAGCAAATTATGGCTAACACGACACAGACTATCAACGTACAGATTTCAACAATTACTACAGGCAACATGGCAATATACACACAAGGGTTCTTCCGTCTAGCACGGTCACTAAGAACACCGTAAATAACAGGCAGAAGCGTCCTATATAACATACAGCAACTCACCCCCTGTCGACACGAGACTTGAAGTCAGGAGAGCCCAGAGCTTGAGTGGTAAGTCAAGAGCTTACCGTATACCGGTGTTTTGTAGATCTGGGGTCCCGTGGCCTCTCGTCCGGCTGGTCGGCAGGTAGTGTAGTCAGGTATCGGCTGCAGGTAAGGAGTTAGCTTCTGCCCCACAATGGGCGCCAAATAAACTGTGGGGGGTCTGGAACGCAGACCGTAATGCGAATGTTGCCTGTATCCAAATTAACAGGAAATATTATATAGAGTACTCATAGAGAACCATAATAACCACTACACATAAGACCGTTTAGTGATCAGAATGAATTCCGTTTATTGTTGTACATTGCTAGTTTATATGCAAGTTGTAAAGAAGGCGTTTCCAATACCTAGTTTCATTCTACTTTTGCTGACCAAACCCTCATTCCAACAGATTACAATAAGGCTGTAAATCAAAAGCCTTTTAAACAAAAGGTATCAACAAAGCTGTTTGAACTATACATAAAACAATTACATGTGATAATAAATGTTGTCTCCTGGCTGTCTGAGTACCTACTTAGTCAGAATGTAATCTTAAAGATCCATCAACAATTTGCACATCAAAAGAGGGGACATTGTTTCTACTTTTCACATAGACAAAACTGGTCCAGCCACCTACTGGGAGTCAGCATAAAGTTGATAAGTTGGTATTCAGTAAGATAGCTGAATAAAATCTAATTAATCATACATTTAGTATTCTAATATCAATATTCAAATAAACGCTTGAATATACCTTTTTACATATGATTCTATATCCAAATTCTACTAGCAACTTCCGGAATGTTTTACATATAATACATAACATTATATAACCAAATAACTAATGTCACATTTATTACACTGTTTCCTTATCTTTCTTATGTTAGGTTATTGATTAATAATGATTGACCCCTATCAGGTTCGTTGTTCGAAACGAACCCTCGAGCATCACGGGAAGTTCGTTACGAATAACGAACACCCGAACATTTTGGTGTTCGCTCATCTCTACTGGCAACTAATTTTTACAAATATGTGCCTTAGTATCTGATAATATCAGTGCATCTCAATGGGAGCGTCCTTTGAACTAGTTCTGGATCCTCTTTATGTACTGGTAACAGTTCTGACTTAACCCAATTTATAGATAACCTGGAATATTGCCCAAACCTTTGTATACATTCTATAGTATTGTGGAGTGAAGATTGTGCATCCGCCAAAAACAGAAGTATATCATCAGCATATAGAGCAATTCTATCCTCCACAATGCCACGACAGAAGCCGCTAATGTCAAAATGTGCCATATGTACATCGCTAGAGGCTCCATTGCAATCCCACAATTGGGAGATAGGGGGCAACCTTGCCAGGTTGCCTTGCTAATGCGAATGCTTCTGTAAATTGATATTAATCTATATTCTGGCCATCAGTCTAGCATATAATAATTAAACAATATGTATGAAAGAGACCCCAACGCCCATCTTGAGTGACACGGCCGTAGAAATTCCCACTCAACACTATCAAAGGCCTTGGCTGCATCCAAAGAACAAATCACTCTTTGACCAGAGTTATCAGCAGGACTCTGTAGATGCAGATTAATTGCTGTAGACTTTGCAGGTATAAAGCCACTTTGATCTGGATGAATAATAGAGGTTATCACTTGGGAGAGACATATAGCCAAAGCCTTTGCAATTATTTTAATGTCTACTGTCTGCTTTCCCATCCCACACGTGGTCGCTGACAGCTCTTCCCATCAGATGATACAAAAGTTTGGAAATTAATTAGCAGAAGAGAGGACAGAATGTGGTTACAAATGTATATGGATAACTTGGGGGCAGAAAAGTGGCAAATCAGGTGTAACACTGGTAAATGTAAAGTTCTGCACATGGGCAGAGGAAATACATGTCACCATTACATACTAAATGGGAAACCACTGGGAACACTGACATGGAAAAGGACTTGGGAGTCTTAGTTAACTGTAAGCTTAACTGGAGCAACCAGTGTCAGGCAGCTGCTGCCAAAGCAAATAGGATCATGGGTGCAGCAGAATAGATCTAGTGGCGCATGACGAGAACATTGTTCCTCCTCTTTACAGGTCACTGTTCAGACCACACATGGAATATTGTGGACAGTTTTGGGCACCCATACTCAAGAAGGACATAGCAGAGCTTGAGTGGGTACAAAGGCGGCAACTAAAGTAATAAATGGAATGGACAATACCCAGGGAGGTTGTTAAAATTGGGGTTATTTAGTTTAGAAAAAAGACGTCTGAGGGGCGACCTAATAGCTATGTATAAATATATAAGGGGACAATACAGAGATCTCTCCATCATCTATTTATACCCAGGACTAGTAATTATTAGGAAATTATAGTACCAGTGTTTCTGATGGTGCCAAACAGCTCTGAAACATGCACGTCACACACACACAGCTCTGAAACATGCACGTCACACACACACAGCTCTGCTATATGCATGTCATACACACACAGCTCTGCTACATGCACGTCACACACACACAGCTCTGCTACATGCACATCACACACACACAGCTCTGCTACATTGTTTTTGCATATAAGCTGCACATGATTTACGAACTTCTGCAGCTCACTGAGGAGACATGTTGGCTCGTAGCTTTCACATATCTGCTGCACGAGATTTAGAAATGTCAGCTGGTGGCTAAGGTGACATCATGGCTTGTTGCTGTGTCATGAAAGCTGCATTAGCTTCACGGCGGCGTTAAACCCTCTCTGGGGACATGTTTGTATGACAGAGGCGCTTTGTTCCAACAATGGACAATGGCTGACAATTAGATAAAGGCTGGACTGGAGTTAGCAGGATTAGCACTTGATGACATGATATCACGTTTAGGAGATGTGAAGATAGTGGTGAAGGACTATGCTTCAATGTTAGTCAGTATGCGTTACCAGCTATATGTGTGGACATTTGTGAGGTGTCATTTATTGGAGTCTCCACACAGGTGTCCAGCTGTCGTACAGCATACAAACTACCAGACTGATTACTGCTGTATCCATAGCAACTGAGGCCGCAGGGGTTTTGTGGGGGATGTAGTCCACCTGTAATCCCTCATTCACTGCACAAGAAGGACAAAGGACCTGTGATGACATCACTGTCATGTCATTAGGGGGAGGAGCTAATATCCGGTATCTGACATCACAAGTACTGTCAGGCTCTGCTTGTAACTCACACTTCACAGACGGAATGACAGACAAGTGGTCATTAGCACTTTGACTGTGACTATCTACGTCTAGAGGAAAGAAGGTTTATAAACAACATAGAACGGGGTTCTTTACAGTAAGAGCAGTGAGAGTGTAGAACTCTCCGCCTGAGGATGTGGTGATGGTGAGCTCACTAAGAGTACAAGAGGGCTTGGACACTGTTCTTGTTTTTCTACAGTATTACATGTTATATCACTGTTATGTTATATTACTTCAGAAGGGTCCGTGATCTGGAGATTATTCTGATTGCCAGATTAGAGATTTGGGAGGACATTTTTCCCTTAAATGAGGAAAATTGGCTTCATTGAGTTTTTTGTACAACAAAATACTCTGATACTTGCGCAAAAAAGCATCATTCAGTGCTCAAAAACGTTGCACGGAGGCGCGCAAAAGCGCATACGCTCCTGTCAGGGAGGCCCAAGAATTTCACTGAATTTGGACTCCGGGTCTCCTGAGGAGGTCCTCATGCATGAAACATAGGAAGACCCCAACTGTGATTTATTGAAAGAAAAAAAGAAATATTAAAAGTTAAAAAACCCTTCTCCCATTTTTATATAAGTAATCCAATACAAAAAATAACATATTTGATATTTCCACATCTGTAAAAGATCTGTTAACATAATAGATTATCCCATTGGATGATCACTGTCAGAAAAAAAAGTCGACAGCACCTTAATTACACTTTTTTGGTCACCCTGTCTCCAAGAAAAAATTTAATAAGAAGCAATAAAAAGCCATATGTACCCCAAAATATTACAGATAGAAACTTCAGCGCGAACCGCAAAAAACGGGCCGTCACATGGCATCATGAATGGAAAAGTACAAAAGCTGTGGGGGTCATAAGATGGCAGGAAAAATATGTTATTTTACTGAAAGTGATTTTATGTAAAAACTATATATATTTGATAGCGCTGGGATTGTACTGCCCCACAGAATAAAGATGACGTGTCACTTTCCCATCATTATGTACACCATAAAAACAAGCCCTACCTAAAAAAAATGACACAATTGCGTATTTCTTCCATTTCAGCCTTAGGGCTTATTCACACCAGCGTATATCGGCGTCTGTTTTCACGGCTGGCCGATATACGCTTCCCTCTGAGCAGTCTCGCCTTCCCTCCCCCTCGCTGGCTCTCTGCCTCTCTCCTCCCCTCCAGCTGTTTGCAATGGGAGGGGCGGGATGGGGTGGAACTAAGCTCCCACTTCTCCCCACCCTTTGTCCACAGCCAGCAATGGTAGGGGGCAGGATGGGCTGTGCTTAGCTCCACCCCCTTCCATTGCAAACAGCTGGAGGGGAGAAGAGATGCAGGGGAGACAACTCAGATGGTAGCTAATATAGCCTGGCTGTAAAAACAGCGTCCGATATACGCTCATGTGAATAAGCCTTTAGGCCTGCTTCACAGGTTCATATTTGCGCATGGAAACTTGCAAGCACAATATGCAGAGAATAGAACCCACTGATGTCAATTGGTTCGTTCACATTCCCGTATTTTGGCGTGTGCATTAGTCATGCAAAAAAAGATAGAAGATCTTCTATCTTTCTGCATACTTGGCCACCAAAGGTCCCCATAGAAGTTAATGGGGGTGGGCGCGTGCAATACACAAAGAGATGTGATACACTGCGTAAAACTGCTGTAGGAATAACACATCTGCAACTCATTAGGTATTTCAATCAATGTATGTTTGTGTCCCATGTGCAAGCAAAACATGCCCTGCAGGCAGAAAAAGTACGGTGAAATATGCCGACACGTGAAAAAAAAAAACCTTGTTCATAGTTCAAAAAATTGCGCTAAGGGGTGCAATGAATGATATGATTCTTTAAATGGTACCATTAAAACATTTCTACTACAGCTCATCCTGCAAAGACCCTCCCCTAGGGCTTATTCAGACGGGCGTATATTGGTAGGGTTTTCATGCCCAACCGATATACGCTGCCCCTCTCTGCAAGGGAAGGAGGCAGGATGGGAGCAGTGCACTGAGCTCCTGCCCCCTCTCCGCCCCTCACCACTATTTGCAATGGGACGGGGCAGAACTTAGCAGTGCACTAGCTCCTGGCCCACCCTCTCCCCTGGCAGAGAGGGGCAGCATAAATCGGCCGGGTGTGAAAACCCTAACGATATACGCCTGTCTGAACATGCCCTTATGTAGTATGTTAAATGAAAAATAAAAAAAGTTATGATTTTTTGGAAAGTGAGGAGGAAACAACAAAAAAAAAGTCTGGTCCTTAAGAGGTTATACGGAGATTTATATATATTTTTTGTTCTTTTTTTGTATTTTTGCTCTTTTTTTCCATTTCATTAACTTTTTGTGTGTCTTCGCTTAATGCATTAAGTCTAAATGAAAGCATCCCCATAGATCTTATTGTCTTGTCCCCGCAGGATAAGTATAATATATACAGTATACTGATTAGAATTGATGAATCCAGATGTCTGCCCAGACAAACCATCCCTGCCCGTTCTACGCTGATGGAAGAATGACAAAAAGGACACTTGGTTAATATTAGCAAACGAGCCGGTCCGTGTGGTAGACAGCGGTGATCTACAGTTCAATTTAATAGGCTCCGCGATCTATAAATCTGCTCGGCCGGGCTTTGCTTTGATGAGAATGTGATATATTTCTTAAAAAACTTTCCCCAAATGTCACCCTGAGATCCCTCCATATCACAGAAAATCTTCTGCTTCTTCCAAGTCAACCCATACTTTGCCGGTTTCATGCACATAACGCGAGGCTCAATTAGGAATGCACGGCACCATTATAATCAAGTGACTTAATTTAGACCACTTAGTATGCAAATGATGTTTTGTTCTTATCAGTGTCATAAAAAGAGAGCAGAAGTCTTGATTAACCTTCATGTCGATATTTGGCTTTGTATTTGGATCACATTTAATGGTTTATGGATCGTATTAACGGTACTGTATCGCATAAGAGTCATTAGCGGCAGGAACTGACACACTGACACTCCTGACACACTGACAGTGACTCCATCAGTCTTTATTTTGAGCATTTTGGTTTAGGACAGGGGTAGTCAACTGGTTTTAGGAAAGGTCCACTTATATACTGTAGGTAGGTCCCCAGCAACATCAAGGTCCGAGCTAAACATTAGCAGTAGATGTTGTTTTGCTAGACTTCGGCTGTGGATTATTAATCTAAATGCCACAGATGCACATGCGGATGTCGCCCCATTTGATGAAGCAAATCCCCTTATGTGGAATCCGCTCAAGAATTGACAGCTTAATAGTATTCTTTCTGCGGCACTTCACAGCTAGGATTCCCAGTGAGCTGCTAATTTGACGTGACCTCACAAAGTAATAGAGCCTTCTCTTTACCCCCACAAATTAATAGTGCCTCCTCTGTGCCCCCAAAGAGTAATACAGCCCCCATTGTGCCCATGCTGTCAGCGCTCCCCAGCTTCCGGTTCCCAATGGCCAGGTCAGGTGCTGCTAGTCAGGTGAGGCCACTACAGGCCACTGGGAATCAGAGGCCGGGGAGTGCTGACAGCGGGAAGCCAACGGAGGAGGTGAGAGGGAGCAGAGCATAGTATGAAATCAGCTGTGGTTACGCGGCTTATTTTTCAATCATAATCCACACCAATGGTATGGATTTTGACTGTTTTTGGCTACGGAAATGTTGCAGAATTTGCTCCCTGTGTTTTTTGAAAAGGCCCTGTACTTTTTATAACGGAGGTAAAATCATACATCATGATAAGCCCCGCCCCCTGACCACACCCCTTTGTCCCACTTTGACCTGGGAAAATTTAGTCACCTTAACATACCTATGTGTCACTGAGCTTTATGTTATTGGGAGGACCCAAAATAAAAATTCCAGATTAATAGTAGAAAGTTCACACGAGCGTGTGTGTGAATACGTGTTACATGTGTCGTTTTTACGTAGGAGTACACAAGAAGTACACATGTACATGCATACTTGCTGCATAAGTTCAACCCCGATAGCCTATGTTGGAATGTATGCATGCATAATACGCGCCAAGACAGGTCATGCCAGTTCATTTTTTGGCGCTTGTATTTCGTGTGCATCATGTGAGCGGCACAATGACAGTCTATGGATATTAGTATTGCGAAAAACACATGCAAAAACAAAAACGCTTGTGTGAAGGAACTCTGAGTCTGAGGAAGAGGAGGGAAAGGTGGCAGATATGGGGCTTAAGTGTTTCTCACAGCCCCAGTAGAAAATACAGACAAGCAGTATGGGAATATTTGTATCTCCAAGCTCTCCAGAAACAGAGACCAGCGCCCAACACCAAGTTTTCTTCCATCACATTTTTCACCATTTCAAACAACTCAATACAGAAATCCGTATACTGAAAACCAATTGATCAGCCCACATACCTCAGATGGGACAGTTCCCATCCTAAAAACATCAAAAAGTACATCGGCTACAGCCAGGCCATCAGATATAACCGGATCTGCTCCAAACCAACAGAGAGGAACATTTATGTCACCTTAAAAGGACATTTTTAAACCAGGGCTACCATCTCACCTCAATTGATGACCAAATCACCAGAACCACCAGGATACCCAGAAATCAACTACTCCAATACAAGGAGAAGGAAGAAAACGGTTGTGTTCCTCTAGTAGTCACCTACAATCCACAGCTAGAAGTACTAAGGAAAACCGCAAAGAAACTCCACCATACCCTACACAAGGATGAGCGTCTAACCACCATATTCCTGCACACTCCCCTTCTGTGTTACAGGTAAGCTCCAAGTCTGAGAAACTTTATTATAATCAGGAGTGCATTGTCCTCCAACACACAAAAAGGAAAGTATCCCTGCAATGTAAGGAGCTGTAAGACCCGCTCACATGTACTGACTGCGGACAGGATACGGATCCCCAACACACAGCAGGACTATAAGATCCCCGGGACATTCACATGTTCCATTTCTGATGTTGTGTACCTGATCCTGTGCAGTAAATGTCCTGTTGGGGCCCTTTGTGTTGGGGACACAGGACAAAAACTGAAAGCGAGGATGAGATCTCATCACCACACAATTAGAGAGGAAAAGACAGAATTACCTGTGGCGAAGCATCTTTCTAGTCACAGACACAACATAGAAAATATGAAAGTTATGATACTTAAAGGCAATTTCAAGTCCCAAAGTCCCAGAAGGATTTGGGAATACAAGTTTATAATCACCTTTGATACTGAAAAACTGAATGAATCTCGGAGGGGAGGGTTTGCATCAGTGGAGATATGAGAAACCCAGAGCAGAGGTAACATGTTGGCCTGGTAGTAACCCACTAACATCAATTTAGATGTTAGTGGGTTACTGGACTAATTAAGAATTTACTGTTCTGCTCATCCCTTTCTGGTATTTATCTAAGTGCTATTAATCACAACATGTCCATGCCCTCTTATCTTGTTCTGGAATTCGTTTTAAGTGCAAATTAATCAAACCATGTTTGTGCCCTCCCATGTGATCATGTGTATATGTTTATATATAAAAGGAAGAACCCTGAGTAGGTTCGAAAGCTCACTATAACTTCATGTATTTTTATTAGCCATTGAAAGGTATCATATCTACAAGATTACTTGGTATCTCTTACTGAGAACATTTTTCACTATAGTACAGCTGGGTGGGAGTCAGAGTAATAACCATCATGACTCAAGCTGCTCCATAGCCTGGCTTTGCTATATAAACTGGTGTCACGAACAGGATCAAATCCTCTGTACCTTTATTACAGATTTTGCTTGTGTTACAGCCCCTCAAGGGTTAATATCACTAAAAATGTCCACTGACTGTCAATCATGTACCGTGCTGTAAGGAATGAAACTGAGTTGTGTTTAATGAAGATGTACAGTGTTATTACACATGAAATGATTGCTGTTTGTACAACATCACCACTTTAATGGCGCCCAGAGACTTTCTCATTTCTACTGCACCATGGATCCTACAAGATGGCGCTGGCACGTGTATAGATATTTACTGCACCATCCTTACAGTTAAAAAAACGGGAGATGTTAGTCGCATGCAAAGCCTGAACCGTTCAGGAAGCTACACCCTGGGGTGGATATCTTGCTGCTAAGCACCAAAAAAATGCAGGACGTGAGAAGTGGACAAGAAGAAACCAGAATTAGCAGACCTGCTACTTCCCTGCAACATTAACACCATGGCCACATGTGAAATATCCCCCGTTTAACCCTGGAATGTTTTTTGGGGAATAAGCTTAAGTTCAAGGAATACTTCTAGGATAGAAATGGACCCAGTGCTGTACCTACCACCTCCGCAGCCCGACCACCAGAGGAGCTGGAACCCACATTGATGCCTGCCATAGTCCAATCACCCAGGCCTGCATCAGCGCTGTGGATCGTGGTACAACAGGAATGGCTACCTGCGACCTTCCGGACTACCTCAAGCTGCAACTGATGGTGTATCCGGCTAGATGTCTACTAATCCCTCTTCTTCCCACACGGATTCTGTGACCTCCAGCCCTGGAGGAAGAGTCCACTGCTGTGGCTGCATCAGGTACACTATTGGCTCTTCTCCTGGTCTTTCCTGGTCCCCAGGCACCCAATGATAAAGATCCAGAGCCCCAGCATGCATCGGGACATGCGCTGGAAGTAACGCCAATGCCTAGGCCAGGGTCTCGAGAGTATGCCTATTCTATCTGTCCCAAAACCCATGCTTGCCCCTGCTGTTGGGCAATCACCTGGGCCTCAGTCCGTACCTCTGCGGGAACCAGAACCAAAAGCCATTTCCATATGCTGCAGGAGAGTCATCCCATTTAACGGCTGAATCCCACCCGCTTATGGAAGTTCTCCTCATCCAGCTCATCCAGCTCATCCATTTTATCTGGATTCACTATGCCTGATTCTGGACCAGAATTAGAACATTTATTATGGTCTGTATCCCTCGAAATGTACCCAGGGACCAAGACAAGACACACTAAATCTAATGGATTGTGGTACCACAGCAGTGGCTACCTGCTGTCCGCAACCTGCGGGACTACCACAGGCCGTCCACCACTCCCTCTGCTATCCATGTGGATTCTGTCACCGCTGTAGTGGCCCGAATTTGGGGCCCCCACAGCACTTAGGTGACTAATACTTTCCTGGTGTGTTTTTTGTCTATGTGTGTGTCTTGCTTTATGTGGACTGACTGTATGTGTTGTTAGTAGATCATTGTTTGATGTTTGTAGGTGTGTCCTCTGCACTAACCCACTCGAGGTTTCATTCTGTCGTCCCCTAGCTGAATCCAGATTGGTTAAGGGGTAGAGCTGGGGAGAGTTTAGGGCACAGAGTGGGAGGAGTAGTAGAAGGGCAGGAAGAAAAGAAAAGTGGTTGGAAGCAGGTGAGAGAAGCAGGAGGAAAGGAGAGCCTCAGGGGAAGTAGGCCCCGAGGGAGGTTCGGTGGTTCCTGGGCTGATGGCCCCCATCACTCGGGGACCGATTCGCCAAGATGGAACCCAGTCCTTGTCCAGCTGCTGTGAAAAATACAGAAAGGTCCAAATACGCAGTGAATACGCACAATTGCGGTCTATGAAAATGCTCGTATTTCACGGACTGATACTGCATCCGTCCATGTGAATGCGCCCTAAATGTAACTACTTATTAACATGGCTGTAGAGCTCTATGCACTGGGATGGGGTTTCTCCCCTTCCACCTCTTTAGCTCCAAGCTTCCTACCTTGGCAGGTGGCTAGGGTGCTGGGTAGGGGGTCAGAGATGTGCCACCACCTGTGAGCTGCTGAAAACAGCTGGTTGAGGTGCGCCAAAGCTCAGAATCCAAGATGGCACCCGCTCCATGTGCCAGTGTCGCCCCCCCTGCTGAGTGCTGGCAGCGTCCTCCAGAGAAAGTGGAGATTCGGTCCTCCTGTGTGTGCACCTCTTGGGCCACATAAATGGTGCAGCGGGCCGGATGCACCCGCGGACCTTGACATGTGTGCTGTGCAGATAGGGTTATGCCTCATTCACACACATGCGTATGCAGTTTTGGTGCGTGAAAATCGCACTGTTTTCACTGGGTGTATATGCACGTGTTTTGGGGAAATTTTTGAAACTGTCTAAAAGAACAATTGTCTTTGTTGCCCATAGCAACCGATCACAGCGCAGATTTCATTTTGCTTGGTTGTTCTGGGCAACAAAGACAATCTTTCTTTTAGACATTTTGATAAATTCCGCCTTAGTGTGTATGTGATGCGTATACATTCTTTTTTGCTCGTGTATTCACTGTATTTTTCAAAATCATAAAAATAATAAAAGAAGGACCCATAGTCTCCGGGCTACATGCATAAAAACCTAGAGAATACACGTGTAACATGCGTGTTTATTGCGTTTTTTAAGGCTCTCTTTAGACTTTCATGGGCGATTTTTGGTCCATAATACCAACCAAACGAAGACATGCTGGAAATTTCACGTAAAATGCATACGTGAAAAACACATCTCAGAACCCACCAATGGTCTTCTACGATGTGATAGGGGCGGGCATGGAGGCTCTACTACCATGTTGGACCGCCTCTAGTGTAGTGGCCCAGAGGGTCCTCCTGAATAGTCACACCATTTTCTGTCATATCACACCTGTCTATATGCTTCTCTTAGGCATAGAAGGTGCCGTGCATCAGAGAACCCCTGTTTCTCCCCTTCCTAAGCTCAGAGCTTAGTGTTGGCAAACAGCTGGTTACCTATTGGCTGTCCGTCCCACCTCCACTGGTTGGTGAGAGGGTCCTCGGGGAAACCTTTACATGAGTCCCTATGCAGAGTGGACGGAGAAGAGAAAGTGTGGGAACTGAGAGAGGAAGTGAAGGAGAAGTCAGAGCAGAGAGTGAGGGATGAGGAGTCTGAAGAGAAAGATATGTGCAGCAAGTTGTGGTTGGAGAGGATCTATCAAGCCTGTCATGCAGCGTTTTCCTACGAGTCTAGCCAGGGTAGTGAGGTCCTGTTCCTCTCCCTTGTCTATCCTGCAGTAAGGAGATCCGAGTTTGAAGGCCAGTGTTCCACAAAACAGTGAGTGTAACTCCCTGGTGAATTCAAAGCCAGGATTAGTAAGCGGCCATCTTTAACTCCCATCCAACACATGCATCTTACGCTTCCAGTGCAGCATCCTGTAGGGTGACCCCGGACACATGGCATACGCTGAGGAGCTAGGAGAGCAAGATGCTGGTTTGTCACGGTTGTCATGGGTGACGCCACCATTCCGGCACCCACCAACATGAACATCGGCGGGGAAATAATTGAGCCACAGACAGTGATGGAGTACCTCAGGACCCCGGGAACGGTCAGGGCCTGAAATAAACTTTACTTGAATAAACACTCCAATGATACAAGGCAAAAAAATAGACAGTGTTCCAAGTGCAGGTAGCTTTATAGGCATATACAGACAGACTTGAAGATGAGTACCTCCACAGAGCGACCCCAGACTTCAGGATGCCTGTGTGTGTGTGACAATTGTAGACACTTACCTCCACCCAGCAGTCCCAGACTTCAGGACACTTGGGCGTGAACAAGAAGAAGTAGAGTACCTCTGCACTGGGCCTTGTGTAGTACAGACTTAGGACTGGCTCACGCTCTCTCCCTCTCTTGCAGTTCACTTACTGATCATGCTGATGCTTGCATTCAGCAAATCTCTCCTCTTCCTCCATCTTCAACATATGAGGGCTGAAGGTGCCTCCATGTGCCTCTGTGCTTTCTGTCTCTGGTGGAACTCAAGATGGAAGCTGATGAAAGAACCTTTTCCCGCTCTCAAGCACTCATATTTATATTTTCACTCATACCACATGACAGGATAGAATTGTTACATTTACAGACAGTCAGCTCACACTTTGCAAACATTAATCTCTCATTTGCTGCAGCTGTGCAATACACATACCAGGATGACAAGACAGCTTTGCACAGAGCATCTACATAAGACATACATGTATGACATTATGGAGGGGGCCAAAAAAACATGTACTGAGCCATTACACCAGTAAACCCACCAGCTAATTGGCACTGAGGGATATCTTACTGAGTTGCTTCTAGGAGAATATAGAGAGAGAGCATTCAAAAAACTGTTGTTTTCAAGTACAAATTTACTGTGTTCAACGGTTCAATTCCTGCATTACTGTAACTCCGCTACGTCTTTACTGCTCCAAAGTTTATGCTATTACCAATTGTTATCATCAAAAGCTTCAGTAAACCTGCTTGCTCCCAGTTTTACTAAAACAAGCTACTGGACTCATCTCAAGTTATTCCGCCATCTTTAGACTTGGGAGTTCAGGTTGGAGTACTGGCGTCACCCGAGACAAAACAACTGTTTATTGTAAACATATCCATATACCTTAACCTTGCCACTGTGCAACAGCTGAGCAGAGCCCCATTACCGCCACTGTCAGGAGGGATTACAGAGCCACCCGTGACAACTATTTTACAATCCCTGTGGTCTCACCCACTTTGGTGCTCTCAGCTTAGCCATTGCATTAGCTTGGATACAAGATGTGATGCAGGTGGGAATGGAGGCTCTAGTACCCTACCTAGTACCACCTCTAGCTTGGGTACAAGATATGATACGGGTGGGCATGGAAGCTTTAGCACTCTGTCGGGCCATCTCTAGCTTGGATACAAGATGTGATACAGGTGGGTAAGGAGGCTCTAGTACCCTGTTGTACCACCTCTAGCTTGGATACAAGATGTGATACGGTGGGTATGGAGGCTCTATTACCCTACTGTACCACCTCTAGCTTGGATACAAGATGTGATACAGTGGGTATGGAGGCTCTATTACCCTACTGTACCACCTCTAGCTTGGATACAAGATGTGATACTGGTGGGCATGGAGGCTCTAGCACCCTGTTGGGCCGCCTCTAGCTTTGATACAAGATGTGATATAGGCAGGCATGGAGGCCCTAGTACCCTGCTGTACTGCCTCTACCTTGGATACAAGATGTGATACAGGTAGGTATGAAGGCTCTAGTACCCTGTTGTACCGCTTCCAGCTTGGATGCAAGATGTGATATGGGCGACATGGAGGCTCTAGTACCCTGTTGTACTGTCCCTAGCTTGGATACAAAATGTGATACGGATGGACATGGAGGCTCTAGTACCCTGTTGTACTGCCTCCAGCTTGGATACAAGATGTGAAACAGGCAGGCATGAAGGTTCTAGTACCCTGTTGTACCGCCTTGAGCTTGGATACAAGATGTGATATAGGCAGGCATGGAGGCTCTAGTACCCTGTTGTACTACCTCTACCTTGGATACAAGTTGTGATATGGGTGGGCATGGAGGCTCTAGTACCCTGTTGTACTGCTTCTACCTTGGATACAAGATGTGATACAGGTAGGCATGGAGGCTCTAGCACCCTGTTGTACCGCCTCCAGCTTGGATACAAAATGTGATATGGGCGGCATGGAGGCTCTAGTACCCTGTTGTACAGTCCCTAGCTTGGATACAAGATGTGATACAGATGGGCATGGAGGCTCTAGTATCCTGTTGTACCGCCTCCAGTTTGAATACAAGATGTTATACAAGCAGGCATGGAGGCTCTAGTATCCTGTTGTACCACCTCGAGCTTGGATACAAGATGTGATATAAGTGGGCATGGAGGCTCTAGTACCTTGTTGTACCACCTCTAGCTTGGATACAAGATGTGATACTGGCAGGCATGGAGGCTCTAGTATCCTGCTGTACTGCCTCTACCTTGGATAGAAGATGTGATATAGGCAGGCATGGAAGCTCTAGTACCCTGTTGTACTGTCTCTAGCTTGGATACAAGATGTGATACTGGCAGGCATGGAGGCATACAGGTTCTGTATGGTATCCTGCAGCAGATCGCTCCACATTTGCTGTAACTAAGCTGAGTAACTAAGATCGTGTAAATTTGTACAAAGTGGAAGTTGGTAACCCCGAAGATCCCATACATGTTCTACTGTTGATACATCTGGTGCCCGGGCAGCCACGGAAGTGTGACAATGTTGTGGGGGCTTCCTGTGACCACCCCCCCCCCCCCCTCTACCCCCTTGTGTGCAGCTGAGCATTATCCTGCTGCCTCTTGGAAGCCACCATGAAAGGAACACATGTGGCTGCAGGATGTCCTGAACATATCGCTGAGCTGTCATTGTCCCTCGTACCACTAGGGTGATCGACTGTCGTATGAGATGGCCCCCCAAGCCACCACACCAGCAGGGGGCAGTGTGTCACTCCGCAGCAAAGGCAGGATTGAGGCGCTCAACCCGAGGTCTCCAGACATGAACACAACCGTCATCAGCGCCCAAAATAAACCTGGATTTGTTGCTGAAGACAACCCGGTTCCACTATGTAGCATCTAGCTTCATCATTCACCATCCAAAGTAATATGAGCAGCAGCAGAAGAATCGTGGTGCATAAAACCAGGTTTTTTATTCCATCTCCAATAAAATACACGCGACATTTCGACCGTCTAATGGTCTTTTTCAAGCAAAATGCACCATGATTCTTCTGCTGCCGCTCATATTACTTTGGATGCTGTACGATTTTGGAAAATTGGAGTCCATTTTTCCGGAACAGCTTTGTAGATACTCAGCCTCCCCTGAAAAGGGTATTTCATCTATTGTGCTGTTGGTTGAAATTTCTTTTTAGTTTCATCATTCACGACGCACTGCAAACAGAGGTGACGGTGGGTGTCAGAGGCTGTAGATGTAATGAGCACCTTGAGCCTAAATGTCCTTCAGCCAAGCACCTGGTAATGGTTTTGACAGACACAGGAATCTAACGATGGCGCCCCCTGTCTCTGCATGTGGATAACGGAACAGTTGGAGCTGCTAGTGCTTGTCAGACTATCAGATGCTCCTCTCTACTGGTGGTCTGTAGGGGGCGTCCTGAGCCCAGTCACCTTCTGTGCCCCATCCACTGGTCCCAACACCTCCTAACAGACTGGATAGATGCTCCTCTCTACTGGTGGTCTGTCGGGGGTCCTGAGCCCGGTCACCTTGTGTGCCCTCATCCACTGGTCCCAATGCCTCCTAACAGTCTGGTCAGACGCTCCTCTCTACTGGTGGTCTGTCGGGGGCGTCCTGAGCCCGGTCACCTTGTGTGCCCTCATCCACTGGTCCCAATGCCTCCTAACAATCTGGTCAGACTCTCCTCTCTACTGGTGGCCTGTCGGGGGGTCCTGGGCCCGGTGACCTTGTGTGCCCTCACACCTGCACTGGTCCTAAAAAAAACCTTGACAGTCTGTACAGATGCTTCCCTGTACTGCTGGTCTGTAGGGGGTCCTGAGCCTGGTCGCCTTCTGTGCCCTCACACATCCACTGGTCCCAGCACCTCCTAATAGTCTAGACAGATGCTCCTCTCTATTGGTGGTCTGTAGGGGGCGTCTTGAGCCCAGTCACCTTGTGTGCCCTCACTCATCCCCTAGTCCCAACACCTCCTAACATTCTGGTCAGACACTCCCCTCTACTGCTGGTCTGTAGGGGCCGTCCTGTGCACGTTCACCTTGTGTGCCCTCACACATCCGCTGGTCCCAACACCTCCTAACAGTCTGGATAGATGCTCCTCTCTACTGGTGGTCTGTTGGGGGCATCCTGAGCCCGATCACCTTGTGTGCCCTCACACATCCACTGGTCGCAACACCTCCTAACAGTCTGGTCAGCTGCTCCTCTATACTGGTAGTCTGTAGGGGCATCCTGAGCCTAGTCACCTTGTGTGCCCTCACACATCCACTGGTCCCAACATCCCCTAACAGTCTGGTCAGACGCTCCTCTCTACTGGTGGTCTGTAGGGGCGTCCTGAGCCTGGTCACCTTGTGTGCCTCCATCCACTGGTCCCAACACCTCCTAACAGTCTGGTCAGCTGCTCCTCTATACTGTGGTCTGTAGGGGGGTCCTGAGCCTGGTTACCTTGTGTCCCCTCACACATACACTGGTCCCAACACTTCCTAACAGTCTGGTCAGGCGCTCCTCTCTACTGGTGGTCTGTCGGGGGTCCTGAGCCCAGTCACCTTGTGTTCCACCATACATCCACTGTCCCAACACCTCCTAACAGTCTGGTCAGATGCTCCTCTTTACTGGTGGTCTGTAGGGGGTGTCCTGAGCCCGGTCACCTTGTGTGCCCTCACACACCCACTGGTCGCAACACCTATTAACAGTCTGGTCAGAAGATCCTCTCTACTGGTGGTCTGTAGGAGGCGTCCTGAGCCTGGTCACCTTGTGTGCCCTCACACATGCGCTGGTCCCAACACCCCTTAACAGTCTGGTCAGATGGTCTGTTGGGGGCATCCTGAGCCTGGTCACTTTGTGTGCCCTCACACATCCACTGGTCCCAAAACCTCCTTACAGTCTGGTCAGACGCTGCTCTCTACTGGTGGTCCGTAGGGGGCATCCTGAGCCCGGTCACCTTGTGTGCTCTCACACATCCACTGGTCCAAACACTCCTTAACAGTCTAGTCAGACGCTCCGCTCTACTGGTGGTCTGTCGGGCGTCCTGAGCCCGGTCACCTTGTGTGCCCTCACACATCCACTGGTCCCAGCACCTCCTAACAGTCTGGTCAGAACGGCCCGGTGGGGGACAATTCATCGATACGACCATCCAGCTTCTCACATCCCAATAATGCGCCCCACTCAGACTCTGGTAGCGAGGTGAAATCTCTTCTCTGTGTTGTAGAGGCGTCTAGTGGTCAACAAGCTCTACAGAAGCGGAAGAAGAGGTCCCTACATACAAGGAGCCTCCGAGAGCCTCTTATAGGCCAAGGGGGGAACCACTTATAGGGCCTCCGGTGGCAAGACTGTCCATCTAATCACCACAACTCTCATTATTTACAGATCTGCCTGAGATGGAACTGCAGGACGAGGTTTACAGCTAAATGACAACTTCTAGGGGTGCAGTTGTCTTTGACAAAGGATGCAGATACATGAACACGATGTCGACAGACGAATCTTAGGAAACTGCAACACAGGAGTTAAGATACCCCCCCCCCCCCCCATTCTCTTATATAACGTCAACATATTTTATCATTTACATTTTATATGGAACGAAGACGCCATTTGCACCGAGTACTCCGATAAATCAAATATAACAAAACCATACATTTTTTTGTTATGAAGAAAGGAACCCTAAGAAGATGCAGCGGCGGGGATTCATTTGTACATAAACAAGTATGTGATCCCGCACATGATGAAGCGATGAGAGTGGCAGCGTTAACAGTGATACATTGATTTCCCTGTAATGAATTGGTGCGTGTTACACTATATATACTTGTATATTGGGAGTATACAGCCTGGAAACAAGGGGATCTGCACTAAAGAGACTAAATAGCGCTATCTAGTGGAATATGGAGGAACAGCATGTAACATGAATATTTCTTCTGTACGGCATGGTCTCATTTCTCAAGGACGCCGGAGAGATTACAGTGTGTTTGAGGGAATTCTTTTATACTAATTGGCTACATATCTATGTAAACCAAATATACCATATGTGTGATATTATTGTAGTTACCCACAATTCCAGGAATTTTAAATTAACCCTATATTCTTTTAGCTGAACCACTCTGTATTTTCAGATATACACGGGAAAATAAAGCATGCTGCATATTTTTGTCTGTGAACACAACTCACGGGCGACATACGCTTATGTGGACGAACTCATTGAAACGCATTGGGTTTTATTCACTATGTAAATGCATTCATGTGAATCCGGCCTTAAAGGGGTTGTCCCGCGCCGAAACGGGTTTTTCTTTTTTTTTAACCCCCCCCCCCCCCCCCCCGTTCGGCGCGAGACAACCCCGATGCAGGGGTTAAAAAAACAAACCGGGTAGTACTTACCCGAATCCCGGCGGTCCGGCGTCTTCATACTCACCTGCTGAAGATGGCCGCCGGGATCCTCTCTCTCTGTGGACCGCAGGGCTTCTGTGCGGTCCATTGCCGATTCCAGCCTCCTGATTGGCTGGAATCGGCACGTGACGGGGCGGAGCTACACGGAGCCGGCATTCTGCACGAGCGGCCCCATTGAAGACAGCAGAAGACCCGGACTGCGCAAGCGCGGCTAATTTGGCCATTAGAGGCCGAAAATTAGTCGGCACCATGGAGACGAGGACGCCAGCAACGGAGCAGGTAAGTATAAAACTTTTGATAACTTCTGTATGGCTCATAATTAATGCACAATGTACATTACAAAGTGCATTAATATGGCCATACAGAAATGTATAGACCCACTTGCTGCCGCGGGACAACCCCTTTAAGGACGCGGCCTTTTTTAAAAAAATTTTTTGGTTTCTACTCCCCAATTTTCCAAAATCCTAACTCTTTTATTTTTCTGTCGCTGTACCTGTCGGAAGGCTTGTCCTATTCTTCAGTGATACTATTTAATGTATCGTATAATGCACTGAACGTTTTTAAACATTTGTAAGTAGAGTGAAATGGAAAAACACAATTTTGCGATCTTTGGGGGGGGGGGGGTCTTGTTTTTACTGCACACACACTGCGGCAAAAATGATAACGTTCATGTTGCAGGATAAACAATCAGTTATATTGATAGATTAGACCTTTTTTTGAAGTCGCAGGCACTAATGTTTTTTTTTTCTTATTATGAATATGAGAGGGTTTTGTTTTTTTTTACTTTTAGTATCCCTTTTTTGTAAGAAAAAAAAACAAAGACCCTTCATTTCCTACTTTTATTTTTTTAGTCCCCATAGGGAAAGTATAACTATAACTTGTAATTGTTTGCTCGCGTCTTCTATACAGTATACTGCAATACTTGACTACTGCAATATATGGTATTTTTGCCAGCATTCTGTTAGGACAGGCCTGGGCTGCCCTGACAATCAAATGGCACCTCATGACCCCCCCAAACTTCAGTAAAGGCATTTAAAGGGTTAACAGCCTTGATCAGCATCAGCGCTGATCAGAGCTGTTGCATGTGGGTGTCAACTGTCAAAGAAAGCTGGCACCCACCATGTATGGAGCGGGGTCAGCTCCTGATCCTACTCCATACAATCCCTGACACCGGAGTGTGTAGATGTACACCCAAAAGAGTCAAGAGGTTAAACAAAAGGATGTCGCACGACAAACTATATCTTATGATTGCTACATCTGTAGTGTATGTCTTAAATTTTGCACTGATTAGCTTTATATTACAGTATATCTGTATAGGAGAACTCTGACCTATCATAAATGATCTAATTCTGGCTGCACCCAGACACCACTAAGGGGCGCTAACAGCAGATGGACGTATAAGGAAGGAGCAGTTGTACTGCCCTATAGAGCCATTCTGAGAATTTTTGGTCTGTATGTTAACGGCCTGCTCTGTACCCTTTATGTAGAATAAGCCTGCACTCTGATGGTGTCTCGGTAGTAGCTGACTCCTTCCCCTGACTCCGGACAAACTCTGTGCAGAGAGGTAAAGGAGTCAGGTGATGATGCGTAGGCGCTGTGCAAAAAGCACTAGGTGCGTCAGCTATATTCTGAAGGATGAAGAAAGATGATTACTGCCAACTCGGGAGCAGAGACGGGCGGTGGGGCAGGAGCCAGGTAAGACATGTCTACTGCCTCCTGGGAAATCATCACACCCCTAAACTCCAGGACTGTCCCCAGGGGCGAAGCTGAGGTCTTACGGGTCCTAGCGCAAAAGTTTAAAAACTAACTGACATCAATGGGCAAAAAATGGAAATGTTTAATCACTTTTTTTTTTCTTTATTTCTGCTCCAAAAAAGTATGCAACTCCTCTCAGGCCAAAAAGCGACAGTTTGTGTGTGACTTTAAGCTGCATTGTGGGGTCTCTTATGTGACCCATCATTTCAGCATGAGCAGTTACAAGCATCGCCAGAGTCTGAAAAGAGATATATATATATATATACATACATGCACATATCGGCGACAACAATATAAGGCAACTTTGATAACTTGGCAGACTCAGATCCAGCAGCTCAGCTCTAGTGCACCTCTAAATAACACAGTCATCAAATAATAGTCAAATAGCAGCTCCACGCAGTAATAGTGATCGCAGTGCAGTTACCTCCAGTGATCACAGCTGATGTTTCCTCTAATTGACGTCCATTTTAATTTTTTTTTATCTGGGCCAAGAAAACTTTTTACAGTCATAACTTGTCTTTTCATACTCACCCTATTCTTTTGCTACCATCAGCCTTAGTGCCACATTCAAAGTACTAATACCCCTGTTTGCGCCACATAAATTAATGGTGCCCGCACGAGGTAATGATTTCCCCATTGTGCCCACCACGAAATAATAATGCCTCTTAATGGCTCACAGTTACAATGTCCTTCTTAGTGACCCTGCATAGTGATAATCTCCTTTTGTGCCCACAAGGTGATACTGCCCATTGTACCACAGTTAAATTATCCCTTTTGTACCCCTCCACAAAGTAATAGTGCCCCCTTTGTTCCTCTTTCAAGGTAATACTGCCCAGGTGCCTCTTTTGTGTTCTTTCAGTCCTCAACAAAGTAATAATGCTCTATTGTGCTTCACAGAAGATAATAGTGCCCAGGTGCCCTGCAAGGTAATAGTGCCCTACTTGTGCCCCCACAAATAATACCCCATTACTGCCTTTTGTATGCCCTCTGAAATACTTATGGCCTCCTCAAATTACTAAAGCACCCTTTGTTTCTCTCCTGCACACACAAAGTAAGGGCTTGTTCACACTACCATTAATGATTTCCCTTCCTCTGTTTCTGGCGCTCGAGTTCGACACATTGCAGATCGGATTGACAGATTACTGGGGGGGGGGGTCTGGTGAGGATCCAGCGGTCATGGTGCACGTTGGCACCAATGACCGTTGGTGTAAGAAGGAGGGGTTCGGGTTTCTGGAGAACTCTGTTGACTTTGCTGTTGGCTACAGGCTCTACCGTAGGGATGGGCTGCATTTCAGTGGGGATGGTGCAGCTGAGCTGGGGGAGAAGATGGCTAGAAGGCTGGAGAAGTGTTTAAACTAGGAACTGGGGGAGGGCAAAAAGATAAACAAGGGGGTAGTCAGTGTAGCTAGCGACCTGGGTCCAAGTAATGAGAATGGGGGTCGAGCAGGGGGTGGGGTTAGTATAGTTAGAACTGACAGATCCGCCAATAGCACCTTTAGTAGAAAAATGAATTTAAACAACAAAAAAACAACCGTATAAGTTGTATGACCACGAATGCAAGAAGGAAGTCTGATCGGTAAAGTGGGTGAGCTTGAAGCGAGAATGACTGGTGAAAACTACGATATAGTCGGAATAACAAAACATTTCTTGATGATAAGTGCGATTGAGCGGTGAATTTACAGGGTTACAGTCTCTTCAGAAAAGACCATGGTGAACAGAAAGGGGGAGGGTATGTCTGTATGTTAAATCGTACTTAATGCTGAAGCTACGGGAGGATATAGGTGTAGGAGATGAACACGTGGAATCTCTGTGGGTAGAAATACAGGGAGAAAAAAATAACAAAATCCTGATAGGGGTTTTCTATACCACCAAAATAGCAGAAAAAACTGAAACCTTACTACTAAGGCAGATGGAAGAAGTGTCAAACTGTAACAAAGTAATTACTATGGGGGACTTTAATTTTTTTTGGCTATAACATGGGAAAATGAAACCTGCAAATCTCACGAGGGAGATAAGTTCTTGAGAACAATTAAAGATAACTACCTTACCCAACTTGTGCGGGAACCAACGAGAGGGAGGGTCATTCTGAACTTAGTACTAACCAACAAACTGGACCGAATAATGGGGGTGCAGGTTGATGGGCACTTGGGTAACAGTGACCACAATATAATTAATTTCCATCTGTCATTCAATAAGAAGCCTCATCAGGGAGCGACAAACAAACTATACTTTAGTAAAGCAAAATTTGATCAGCTCAGAACTACTATCGGTAACATTAATTGGGACAACATCCTCAAAAATGTCAGTACAGACAGCAAAAGGGAAAAGTTTAAAAGGATCCTAATCACCTGGTGGGAGCAGTTCATACCCTTTAAAAATGAAAGAACCACAAGAGGAAAGAAACCAATGTGGCTCGACAAGACCGTAAGGGGGGCAATAAACGAAAAAAAGAAACTGTAGACTTAACTGGAGCAACCAATGCCAGTCAGCTGCTGCAAAAGCTAATAAAGTCCTGGGGTGCATTAAAAGAGGAATAGAGGCGAGGGCCAAGAACATTATCCTCCCACTATATAAGGCACTTGTCCGCCTCACATGGAATACTGTGTACAGTTCTGGACACTGGTGCTCAGGAAAGATGTAGCAGTGCTTGAGGGGGTTCAAAGAAGGGCCACTAAATTAATAACCGGAATGGAAGGACTGGAATACCCAGAGAGGCACCAAAACTGGGATTATTCACCCTGAAAAAAAGATCCACTGGCCAACAAAAAAAAATATTTTGGAATGTTTCCTTAACTTCATGGGTCAAAGCATACTAATTTTGGGGTGAGAAAAAACAAATAGGACAAAGAAAATTCTTTATTAGCTCTAGTTTCTGTGATTTACAATAGGTGGAAGTATGTTGTTTTAACAGATTAAGAGAAAATGATACATGTTAATTCCATATGATAACAACATTGAAAGTGCATTGGAAATTTTTTTTTAGTGACAGTTACATTCCAAGAGTTCTAAACTGATGGAAGAATTCCTGGCAGGCGGTTCGGTGTGAAGAGAATCATGTGGGGAACAAGAAAAACAGAAACAATATGAAACTCAGTCATAGCAACATTTATTATGTTTATAACCTACAAACATATGGAGAACGTTGTGTTAGGTCAGTTGAGAGGTGTGACAACTCCCCTCCCCCCAAAAAATCACACAAAATTAAAATGGCATGTCACTGTATCTCCAAAGCAAGAGCTAATCAGTCATTTTTATGGTGATTTTAGAATTCAGCAGATGGAAATACATAAGAATACGCTAATTTTGAGCCCGAAACAAAATCATCGTTGGGCAGTGAGACGGCTAAGGGGCGACCAAATAACCATGTATAAATACATGAGGGGACGATACAAGGATCTCTCCCAGGATCTGTTTATACCCAGGACTGCAACGGTAACAAGAGGGCATCCGCTACGTCTAGAAGAAAGCAGGTTTAATCAACACAGAAGGGGGTTATTTACTGTAAGAGCAGTGAGACTGTGGAACTCTCTGCCTGAGGACGTGGTGATGGCAAAATCCATAGAGGATATAGACATTAAATATTTAGAAGAGTTGTTGATCCAAGGATCTTCTGACTGCCGAACTTGGAGTCAGGAAGGAACTTTTCTCTAGAAAGTGCTGATCCAGGGATTATTCTGACTGCCATTATGGAGTCGGGAAGAAATGTTTTTTCTGAAAATGGAGCAAATTGGCTTCTACCTCATTGTTTTTTTTTTGCCTTCCTCTGGGTCAACATGGGGGGTGGAAACAGGCTGAACTGGATGGACATTTGTCTTTTTTCGGCCTCGCATACTATATTACTATGTTACAGTACTATTCAGGATTGCACTCCCTCCCGATGGCACTGTGGTCACATGTGATACACAGTAATGTATGGCAAGGTCTTAATGGTGCCACACCACTACCTTACACAGGATTGTAAACCAACACTCATGTCATTAAGGGGGCTTTACTATTGATGACCTATCCCCAGAATCCCTGCTGATCAGCTGTTTGCATGTCCTGCTATCAGTACAGACAGAGCTGGAAGCAGATAGCGCTGTTAGGATTCCAGCGGCCTCGGTTGGTATTGTATTGAATTCAATGGGGGCTGTGCCTGCAATACCAACCTGGGCCACTGCGCTACGGTCAGGGCAATCTGCTTCCTGTGCCATCCGTAATGACAATGTTTACTGGAGTTAGCTGATTGGTGGGGATCACAAGCGAGGGGACACCACCAATGATCTATTGATGACCTATCCCGAGGACAAGTCATCAACAGAAAAAAATCCAAAAAGTCTCAGACAACCTCTTTAATATTGTTAACCCCTTCAGTATTGTAAACCTAACATCTTAATCTAGTATATAACCTACTTTAGACTGCTAGAGATATTTGGAATGAAATGAATCTATATCCACCCTAGAGCTCTGCGGATATTAACGATAACCACTTTGCCCCCCTAGAGTAACAGTAATAATAGTTAGTAAAGGGGTTTCTGAGGGTATAACCGTATTCTCTATCTAGCTCTATGAGAGTCATGAGGAATAGCAGAATACAGCGCTCGGCTATCCCTGGTGGTCTGAAAGGGATTGATGAAGAGACGACAGGCATACTTGACCATTGCTCCATTAATACAGAGGGACACAGGACCCCCTTCTCATGATCTGTGAGAGTCGTAGAGGTTGGACCCCCACCGATCAGACACTTATCCCCTATCCTGTGGAATAAGTTAATATCTCAGGACACCCCTTTTAACTCCTAAAGTAATCTATCCAACTAAGAACACAGAGACCTCCATTAAAGGGATATACCATCTCTTTAAGATCAATGAGGATCCAATCTCTGGGATTCCCCCAAATTTAAGCTTGAAGGGGCGCTGTGCTGTTTTACTGCTGCATCCTTACCGTCCACCCGGGTATATAAGGAACTGAACTCTGTACCATTCTTGAGTTACTGAGGGTTCCATCTTGATTATTGAAGGATCGTCAATGTATAGCCTCTCTTGAGCTGCTATGGGTTTCGTCTTCATAATACAAGGATCAATGGCTACATCTACTCCCATTGTGACTTTTGCAGGAATTGGCTACCTATGTTGTCTGTGAGAGTCGTCTCGGTTATGTCTCGTTAATGTTCAGTGTTCCTACCATTTTTGGCCTACAGCTTTATTTCTCCAAAAGCCTGTTGGAATATCCTGGCTTCACAATTTCTGTTGTTTTTTCTGTATGGCATCTGTGGGGGTTGCTTGGCATACCTCAACTTGATGTTTAGGAACTGAAGCCTTTGGTCATATTGATTTGAGAGTCTACTCTGCAATCATAGTCAGGTTAGTATCAGCTGCATCTGCAGCAGGAATATCTATCACTGCTTCATTTTGTGGTTAATTGTCATCAATTTGGTGAATATTCTCCGGTAATGGCAAAAAAGCTGTCTGGAAAGGCAGATGTTTAGCTGGACAACCATCCTTGTCTTGCCGATTTTATACCCTCCATAGCGATTTGAGAAAATCTGGCCCTCCCATTGTTGGGATTTCTTTTGGCCCTCCCATTGTTGGGATTTCTTCTGCTTGGTAACAGGGAGACTGCTTGTATTTAGCCAGTAATATGTTTCTTGGTTTAAGTCTTTGGTGGGATGATTTCTGCAACCATTCCACAACAGAAGAAGGTCCTGTTGCTGCTTTAATAGATGCAAACTCGGTTTGAAAGACTCTGTTGGCCTCTTTCTGTGCCACTCAACCTATTGATGGATCTGTGCACAGATTATAGAGATTCGTAGTGAACAAGTCCAAAGGTTTTGGATCCGTGTTGGTCACACAAAGCCTGTAACACAACATGGGAATGAAGTAGAAGTGGCCAATGTCACCCTACTGCCTTTGAAGAGGACAATTTACGTTCACTTACCCTATAGTATAAGATGGTACCAAACACAGAGCAGGCGTCATGGAGGGCTTGGCTGTCGATGAGGTTGGTGATGATAACATTTTGAACCCCACTCTTGCACAGTGATGGATCACACTGGGACCACATAATTCTTATGGGTTTCCCCATCATTTTGTCAAAGTTATCAAACTCCAATACAGGTTCAGCTGAAAAATAAAAATGTCACTTTAAGGAAACCTGAAGGCAGATATCGCCTCCTGTCATTGTATCGGACATTGTCTCTCAAATATAGAACATCATGCTGCATATGTTGAGGATATATATATATTTTAATTAGCTACTTAAAGGGATTGTCAGTATTTGCACAAATTGATGTCCCTGATAGAGGTTCCCACCGTAAGGACTGCCTTCTGCTGTGCAGGACTCAGTATGATAATACTGTATATATTACATGGTCAGTATTATTGGGTCCCATAATATCACCAAGTGTTCCACTGCTGCAGAATATTTAGGACTGTGTGGAGGTGACAGTGAGGACAATGATTGTTCTTACCATCAGTTCACTGCATGAAGTAGAGATAGGCATAGCCAAGAGCCTGACGTGTCGTCTTGTTCTTGCAGAGCCCGATGGATACAATTCAGCCTACAGACAGGAACTTCTTCAGGAAAGGCAACTTGGTCATAACCTGGTGAAGATCTTTAATATAGAGTGATTCCATAGACGATTTGTGAGAATTATTATAGCATTCAGTTGGAAGAAAGCAAAAAATGATTTGGTATGAGAAGATCAAATTGTGATGGTGTTCTCATTTGGAACAGTTCTCTCTTAAGCTGCAAAGGTATGGTAAAGGTAAAGTGCAAGCACCATGTCATGAGTGACTCTTAGGGTGACGTCACAGTCTGACATTTTCTTGGCAGACTGATTTTTCGGGGTGGTTTGCCATTGCCTTCCTTGGTCATCTTTTACCCCCTTAGCAAGCTGGGTACTCATTTTACCAACCTCAGAAGGATGGAAGGATTGAGCCAACCTTGAGCCGGCTACCTGAACCACGTAGGGACTGAACCCGCAACCTTAAGGTCGTGAGTGAGAGCTTAAGCCTGCATTTGCAGAGTCTGATCTTAATTAAGGGATTATTAATATGTGGTCTCTCTTGAGCTACTGAGTCTTCCATCTTAATAATAAAAGGATCCTCAGTGTACGGCCTCTCATGAACTACTTAGGGTTCCATCTTGATTGTAGAAGGAGCATCAATGTATGGGCTCTCTTTAGCTGCTGGGTCATGTCTTGATATTACAAGGATCAAAGAACCTGTCTCCCACGGGGACTTTTAAAGGAATTGTCTCATATGCATTACCGGTGACAGTCTTCTCGGTTGTCTTTGTCTCATTACCGGCATGTTGGGTGTTGTTGCCATTTTTGGCCTGCAGATTTATTCTTCCAATAGCTTACTGGAACATCCCAGCTGCACCACTTAGGTTGTTTTCTCTGAATGGTGTCTGGGGGCTGTTTGGCTGGTCTCAGTTTGATGTTTAGGAGGTGAAGCCTTTGGTTATATAGATTTTGCAGTCAACTCTGTAGTCATTCACAGGTTAGTATCAGCTGTCTTTTGAGCAGGGAACTCTGTCACTGCTTCATTTTGTGGTTGACTATCATAAATCTGGGAAATATTATTTTGTATTGGTTAAACAGCTATCTGGGAAGGTAGCAGCCATCTTTGGCTTGCCGTTTTATGCCCTGAAAGCCCTCCCATTGTTGGGATTTCTTCTCCTTGGTAACAAAGTGACTGCTTATCTTTACTCAGTAAGATGTTTCTTGATGGAAGTCTTTGGTGGGATGACTTCTGCAACCAATTCCACAGTTAAGGCCTTATGAGCCACAGCAGAAGAAGTTTCAGTTGGAACGAGTATGTTGGCCTCTTTTGTAGCTTGATGACAGTCTTACCCTGTACCGTTGAGAAACAAGCCCTGTGTCCTGAAGATGGATCCTTGTAGGTATCCTCTTGCTTCCTGTCGGTAGTTAAGAATTGTCTTGGCACTATCAGACCTGATTCAGGTACCTCATCTTTTTTAAGATCCCGAGGCTTTACATCATGATTACTTCCAGTATATAATGGTGTCAGACTGGACTCTATGATGGCAGCCATGCCCGGGGTAACATCCTGCGGCTTCAGGTCAGTCACCTATGTCTGAGCAGTACAGGAAGTGTTGTAGGTGCCTCAACGGCTTAGAAGGTCTTCACTCGTAGGTCACATTAAGTGACTGCTGACACTCAGGTGCAAAAGAGAAAATTAATAGTGAGGTTTATATTGAAGTGAGAAGAGGATAAGGATTGTTTGGTTCTGGGCCTTTACCCTAAAATATATGGTGAAATCTGTGGCAAAAGGGGTTTTCCATGAAGTAGTTTAATTACTGATGTTTAGAAACAAACGACCCCTTTAGGTAAGCCGCGTCTTCCCGGGTCACTTACCATCAGCGCAAAATTCAGCTTCCTTGAAGAGGCTTGAAATGCACAATGTATTTACAAAAGAGGGTAAAACAAAGTCTATGAAAATTTGAAAGGAGGCAAAAAGTAAATAAAATAATACACAATATCCTATAAAATATATTAGGCATCAGCTAATTCTCCATCAGATCATGAAAGTTCTACTATCCAGCAGTCTATGTCACTCTTAGAATTCACATTTATAATTTTTTTAACAATAAAAATGGCCGCCTTTAATCATACTGACTATACCGCTACATTATTAATATGAGCATGTAAGCAAGAGGTTATTAGGAAACAAAAAAACAAACTTCCAGAATCAGCGCCGCTCTTGCCTATAGGCAGTGTGAGGTATTGCAGCTGAGATTAGCTTGGATGGACTATGGACAGGGCTGCCTGTTCCTAGATATATCTAACCCCCTTTTCAAATCTTGGATGCTTTAATAGGTTGACTCCCTTGGGTTGCCTGTCCACAGGGGTTAGTTCATTGCGTTACCCGCGGAGATAATCCGGCCACGGCCACCGCAGTGAACGCTTTCCATAGCGTTGCTATGGGAAGCGCAGCCCTGTGTCCATAAGCGGAGAATCATAGCGATTCTCCACTCGTGGGATTCAAATCATAGCATGCAGCGATTTGCCGTGATTCTTCGCGGTGAGCCTATCTGACAGCTCTCCCCCGCTAGCGATATTCCGCAACGGCCGTGAACACTGGACCATAGTAAATCAGGGAGAGCTGTGGCGTGTGGGGGGTTTTGCTACGGCGCCTGCGCGGGATTACAGTGAAGAAGAGAGATCAGCATGCATGCCAATCAAGAACAGGGGCGTACCTGGCGTGGCACTGAGGAGAGACTCTGACTCTTCAACTCATTTTGATACAGCGCGGGAAAACGTCAAAAGCAGATTGTAAAGGTAGCGGGGCACATACTGCGAAAGTAATTAGCGATAAGGAGATCTCATTAGCAGCGCTGTTAAAGGTTTGTCGTAGATTATATAATGACAGGATCCCTTTAAAATGCCATTCAGCAAGTAATCTCGGACATTGCCTTCAACAAGTATCAAGATTTCCACTAACTTCAGGAGTCAGAGAGTAGAAAGCACTGATCTAGTGGAACAATTGGGATATTAAATCCCCATTTAACGAACATGTTTCCTGCCTAGAAGTGAACCTGCGCCTCGTACCAGGCATCTGGTGCAAGTTAAATCCTCATCTCCGCTCAGCTGGGTAAATTGAGGGCATGGTAACCTTGCAGCTTCAAAGTAAACTTGGCACAGAGGAACGTCTTTGATTATGGGATTTTATTTCCACCCCATTAAATTTACAAATGAAGCATCATTGTACTTCAAACATGGAACATATCTGATAAAGTCACAAGAAAACGACGGCTCATACAGAAGCCAAAACTGCCCTCATCGTCACGGGCGCAGAATCGGTTGGATGCATTAGAAAGTCAGCAAAAATCTCAAGTACCGTTTATAAGTATGCCACAGATACCGTCAAGTACAACGGGGTCACCCCGAATATTTAACCCTTTGCAATCCAATTTTGGATTCAGGGTTTCCTAGGGGGCTTTATCTTTCTGCCATTATACAATGGCGCCATCTGCTGGCTAGAGCCAGTACTGCTGTATGAGACATGCTGGAGAGGCCCCCCGACAACAGAGCGGCCAGTAATATACAGTAAGAATACCCTGCCGGACATCTTCTGACATCGGAGCTGTACAGCCTTCAATCAGAATGTCTTCAGATGTCAGACAGTGGATTGGAAAGGGTTAAAGCAACACCCTGGCACAAAATGTTCTCAGGACCAGAGCAGGGGTTATATTATCTGGTTGCCTCCTTAATTTCCATACAATCACCCATCCATCGGTACTTGGGCATAGCATGGCTCTCCAGATGTGTTTCTCACGAGAAAGACCTAGGATACCAACCACTCATAAGAGGGTAGCTGCTCCCCAGTGGTCCGATCCCAAAAGTGACTGCAGCTCAGTAACCTTCACCCTATAGAAAGGCCAGTGATTGGTGAGCAGTTACTGAGCTGCAGTCACTTCCAGGATCGGGCCCGCGGCGACCCCAGCAGTGGCACTGGCAGGTGACTATCGGTATTTTACTTACTTTTTAATCTTTTTCTGCCACCTGTATTTTTTAAGTCTCAGGAAACCCCCTTTATCTCTTTTATTCATCCATCGACGTAGCAGACTTGTTGTTTTTTGCGGGACGAGTTGTAGTTTTCAATGGTACTATTTAATGTAGATGGCCGCAGCGCTTCTCTGACTACCTGGTGTGCATCGTTGCATTGGTAGTCTAAGACACTACATGCTGCTCTGCCGGGCCAGCACTCTCCATGGGGGCAGCACTGAGTAATCAAAGCAGCACATAGCGTTTTTGACTAATAATGTATACTAATATGGTGCACATCACATAGTTAGAGAAGCTGGTGCGGCCATCTTAGTTTGTCCAGGGCCGGAGTAAAGCATAATAAGAATAAAGTATAAAATATGTACCGAGAAACACATTTTGAACACAGTTTTAATCACTTTTTGCAAAAAAAAGACAAAAAAGAACACACACTACATATTGTACATATATACAGAACATATACAATATAGGCTCATTATATGAAATGCAGAGGTAGACACCATACAAACAATTCCCAATATGTTGTGTACGACTGGTTATAGGAAAGGCATCACCTAAATTCATTTTACTAATTACCACCAGATAGTGACACATTCTCCATTTTGCTCATCTGTTTTTATTTTCTTATTGTAAATTTTTATTATTCTATTGTCTGTATATGACGATGGGGGCGGCCATCATGCCTGAGCTGCAGGTAACAGCATTCACAGATATGCTTTACAGCAGCGACATAGGGCTATAGATATCTTTAGTTTGACTTCTACAGTAGAGTATTGTGAGCATGCTCTGTAACATGTGCAGGGAGGGGAGGAGGTGAGCTGTGACATCTATTGTGAATAGTGCAATCCTGTGTATGATGATGATGAGATGACAGCTGAGAAGTTTTCTCGACAGAACAGGAAGCGTTAGACTATTATTAGCTTTAGACCGGTGACACACGCATGTATTCCAACCACATTTAT
This sequence comes from Eleutherodactylus coqui, assembly GCF_035609145.1. Taxonomy (NCBI): domain Eukaryota; kingdom Metazoa; phylum Chordata; class Amphibia; order Anura; family Eleutherodactylidae; genus Eleutherodactylus; species Eleutherodactylus coqui. The sequence continues at coordinate 20,874,482 of NC_089840.1, read as the reverse complement.
GCATCTACGATATGGCTGAGTGTCCTGGCCTTCACTCGAACTCCGAGCATCATATGTTCCTAGATGCTATGAAATTGGGTCATGATACCCGCGGTTAGACCTGGACACTGGTCACAGGCCTCAGTGGTTAGTGTGAAAACTGCAGGATTTCAGGATTTTATTATAACCCCTTCCACAGCCCTTTTTTTGCTTTCATTTTTTAGGATTTTTTTAAAATGGGGATTTCTTTTATTTTTCCTGTTACACGGCCGGATGGGGGCTTGTTTTTTCCGGGGCTCAATGTTGGGAAGGGGTTACATATAGATGATTGTGACTGAAAAAAAAATTACCAAAAATTGTTTAAAAATATGTTAAAAACAAGACGTTACAAAATGGTATAAAAAATTTAAAAAAATTAATTCTATAATGTCACTTTTTGATTGCTTAAGAATAAACAAAAATTATATAAATATCCATAGATATCTCTGTGGGCAGTTTACACACACGGAAAGCAAAATAACTAATGAACTCTCTTCACATGATCAAAAATAGAATATTTGCTGAAATAGTCAAATTTGATATATTAATTAAAAAATATATCTTTTATGTACAAGTTCTCTTCACATTATTTATACAAAAAAATATGGGAAATTACCAAATCCTGATCATTCCCTTACGCTTAAAGACATTGTTGTCCTTCAACATGTCCGGTCCTACAGGAAGGACGGCTCTTCTGGGCTCTTCTAGGTTTACACTGAAGACGTCTTCGGACTCGGAGGATAGAGTGCCGATTCCATCTTTTTTTTTTATGGCAGTGTTGACCATCAAGAAGTGCATTCAGCATTTTGGATGGAGGGGGCAGATATTTCCTCATGTAGGACATGTGCCTCCCGTCCCTCCGCAGCAGGAAGAAAAGAAATTGGAGTTTTGGCATGGAAAAGGCTGAAAATCCACTTCATCATTTTCAGGGAGGACAAAGTCATAGCGGCAGAGTATTTCCCTGGAAAGTTGAAATTATAAGTGTTATTTCTGACCTATTAAGTCATTTTACACCTCCATCATACATAAAATTTTTTGCCCAACTGATCAACTTCTAAAATAAGTGAAGTGCTATTACCGGACCTGTGAGCCCTGCCTCCCTGCTTTCATGAAGAAATACTAAATCTGCCTTCTCAAACTATGTAGCCCTAGGAGGGAGCACGGTGACATTATGTGAGCGCACTAGGGTTAGAGATAAGCAGATCAACAAGCTGACCCTCCACAGGCTGAGAAAAGCAGCTTCCAACAAACCATAAAATTGAAAGGGTTGTCCGAGTTGTAATGCTTTTGTAAAACCCGTTCCCTGTGTATGAACATAGCCAACCCGCATATAGTCACCTCTCCCCGCTCCCGCTGTGTCCTGCAGCGCTGCTTGGTCCACCCCTGAGCTCTGCTATTGGCTGCGGTGCCTATGGCATCCTGCATACAGGCTGGGGCAGATTGTAATTGGGAGTCAGGGAGCAGAGGCATGGAACACAGCGGGAAGGAGGGAGAGGGAAGTATATACTGGTTTTTTATGTTAGTGCATGAGGAATGGGTTTTTTAGAAACATTACAAGTTGGACAACCCCTTTAACTTACACTGTATTGGTAATCAAGACTAAAGGTCTATTTACATAGGCACTTATCGAGTCGTAACATTTATCCAGACGCTTGTTCACGCAACATTTGGACCATGTTAAAGGACAAACAATCAGCCAATAAATGTTTGAGCGATCAGTTTGAGCGATCAGTTTGAGCGATCAGTTTGATCAAGCATAAAAGTACTCACTGATCAGCTGTACATCTCTCCGTGTGAACAGACAGATATAAAGCTAGCCCATGCGGCTAACAATTGTGATTACAATTATTTGTTCCCAAATGCCAATTCTGCGCTCATGTAAAAGACAATTAAGTGAGCGCCAGTCGACATGCATTTCTATCGGTGCTCTTTACAACGGGCTGAGAATTCATTTAAAAAGACCTTAAATGGAGCATATTGAAAAACTTGGATGACTTAAATCAGAGTTCCTGGTATTAATTAAAGGGGTTTTCCACACAAAATACTACTGATGCCCTATCCTCGGGATAAGTCATCCATAGCTGATTGGCTGGGATCTGCTGCCCAGGATCCCGGCTGATTAGCGGATTGGGCGCTCATTGGTAGCACCTCAATACACAGGGCCACTGCAAACGTGGCTGTGGTCTCACTCAAATCAATGGGAGCTCTACCTGCAATTACAAGCGCCGGCCACTACACAGGCGTCGGAGCAGCAGCAGCACTAACCTCTATGTATTGCGGTGCTATCAGTGGGCGCTTGATCAGCTGATCAGAAGGGGATCCTGCAGAGCAGATCCCATTAGATCAACTAGTGATGACCTATCCTGAGGATGGCTCTCCAAATAGAGAAGTATAGCAGCAGAAAAGATGCAAGATAAAACAAAAAACTTTATTCCTCCATAAAAATCACATTTGGACCAGGTGTTGGTCTTTCTCAAGGAGGGGTCAGCAATAGCATTTTGTGAGGAAAACCCCTATAAATGTATGAAAGACTGGACAATGAACAAATCAGCTCTCTATGCATTGGTCAATCATTTCTATAGCAGCTCGGGATCATATTATTTTACCTGTCAGGATTTAAAAACGGCCTGAGCTTCATCCTTAGAACTCGCAGTTTGTATTTTGGTCCAACGACAGAAGCGGTGGTAAACATTAAAGAAATTTTTGAAACGTCTTCGAGCTCTTGGTCAAACTTGGCCAACAAGGTCACTTCTTTATTCTGTTCAAATGTGGTAGCATCTCTGAAGGAAAAGTAATAGAATTACTACCTGTTAGGCATCGCTCTGCTCTCGCTGTATAGCATGGCTTCCAGCACTGTGGGAGTTAATCCTTCCCAGTGCTTCCAAACTAATGAGCCATTACCTTGCTATTTAACTGGGCCAGAGACCCTCCTCCTTGCCCGTGCCTTGGTGTTGTTTGTTTCCAGCCAGCTATTCTGATCTTAATCTACCGTGAACCAACCCTTGGATCTGTTACTCGGATTTCGTTTATATGCCGCCTGCTCTGACATAAGGTCCGTATCCAGACCCTGCACTTTGGCCTGCCTTGTGGTGCGTTGCAGCAGTGTTGCCGCCCTCCATGGGTCAGCTGCTAACTATATCAGGACTATCCCAGGAGGTAACGCCCTGTTTGGTTCCCCGCAGTGGAGGCCTGATCCCTGTACAGCAGTTAAAGGGGTTGTCCCGCGGCAGCAAGTGGGTCTATACACTTCTGTATGGCCATATTAATGCACTTTGTAATGTACATTGTGCATTAATTATGAGCCATACAGAAGTTATCAAAAGTTTTTCACTTACCTGCTCCGTTGCTAGCGTCCTCGTTTCCATGGAGCCGACTAATTTTCGCCGTCTAATGGCCAAATTAGCCGCGCTTGCGCAGTCCCGGTCTTCTTCTTTTTTCAATGGGGCTGCTCGTGCTGGATGCCGCCTCCGTGTAGCTCCGCCCCGTCACGTGCCGATTCCAGCCAATCAGGAGGCTGGAATCGGCAATGGACCGCACAGAAGCCCTGCGGTCCACCGAGTGAGAAGATCCCGGCGGCCATCTTCATCAGGTAAGTAAGAAGTCACCAGAGCGCGGGGATTCAGGTAAGCGCTCTCCGGTGTTCTTTTTTAACCCCTGCATCGGGGTTGTCTCGCGGCGAACGGGGGGGGGGGGGTTGAAAAAAAAAAAAACCCGTTTCGGCGCGGGACAACCCCTTTAAGGGATGAAAACAGGGTAACCATCAGGATTACGCCCTTGGGGTTTAGCCCAACATCAAACCAGTTAGTTGGCACAGTTGGTCCATACTTGGTGGTCTTAACATTACTAATATATAGGGGGTCTCAAAAGTAAGAAAACGCCCAAATAAAATGAAGACCGTTTGATGGATGATGATCCAATTTAGGACTCAAGTTGTGTAGGAAGGGATAAACCCATCAAGCCATGTCATCAGCATGCCGGCCATTTTGAATGCCACCATCTTGAATTCAACTCTAATTCTTCCAGTGGGAAGGTAAGCATGTGTAATATCAAACTGGTAGAGGATTTCACCAGAAAAACAATGGTGGTCTTCATGTTAACGTATCGTTATTCATTCTCTTGTTAAGCAGTGATATTTATTCTGTACAGACAATGTGATCAATGGTGTTATCCCAAGCAGAACGTGTTGAGATCATCGGCATTTCAAGGGAAATAAATCCCATGTGTCATTGTAGAAGATTTTGATCAATGCCACCCAAACAGGCCTCCCATTACCCATAATGCAGTTGCCAAACATCTTGCCAAATCTGCTTCATCACTGAACAGCACCGAATAGGGAAAACAAGGGTTTATCTAAACTTGCTGTGTTACCGATTCTGCAAATTCTATCCAACGGTCTCGGTCGTCCACCATCAGCATCTGAATTTTGCAAGGATGCCATTTATAAGTAGACAAAATTTGCCGAATTGAAACACAGATAACCCCAGATTGCTGAGACAGACGACACGTACTGCATTGTGGGCTCTTGTTGAATGAGGACAGAACAGTGTTTACTGATGCTACATCCATAGTGGTTAGTGGTCGACCAGCTTTCAATTTATTGGCAACAGAACAGAATCTGGCAAGAAGAGTATCCCCAAATATTTCAGGACTGATGTTAGAATAGTGCCACCTGCTGTTTATATCCCCAAATATTTCAGGACTGATGTTAGAATAGCGCCACCTGCTGTTTATATCCCCAGATATTCCAGGACTGATGTTAGAATAGCACCACCTGTTGTTTTTATCCCCAGATATACCAGGACTGATGTTAGAATAGCGCCACCTGCTGTTTCTATCCCTTGATATTCCAGAACTGCATATGGATGTGAAGAATATTATGTTTAAAGGGGTTTTCCAGGAATTTACTATTGATGACCCATCCTCAGGAAGGATCAGCAATAGTTAATCTGTGGAAATCCGATAATCCATAATATTTAAAGGGCTTTTCTAGGTATTTAAACCTAAGGATAAGTTCATTAATAGTTGACTAGCAGCGATCCCTGGCGATCAGTTGATCATCTGGGTTGTTGTTAGTGCAGCACTGGGGTGCCTTCTATTACACTTCTGGCTCCGACCCCAATGCCGATGTATGGCTCAGTTGTGCTGACAGTAGGCTGGAGTATCAGCTCATTGCCGGGGATACCTGCCAATTAACTATTCATGTTCTATCTTCAGTATTAAATTCCCAGAAAACCCCATTAAATATTATCCCTTTAACCCCTTTAAGTATTATTATCGCTATCTAGCATGAGAGGCAAAGAAACTACCACTAAGCTATAGCATACACTTGTGAAATAGCCTTCCCCAGCAGCATGTCAATGTGCTACTACAAGTACAAACACTGCCACCCCATGGCCATAACATGAACTGCAGACAAACTAGGGACATGATATGAACGCTCGTGTCGCGACAATTTAAGCATTCCGGTGCGTCTGATGACATGCTAACACTTGCTGCATCTGTATGCGGTAATTTGTAATACTTACTGCTTGAGCTTCGATTCTGTAACGTTCCCTGATGGAGACTCCAGCTTGATGGTGATGTATCCGCTACGTGGGGTAGCATTTAATATGATGAAGTCCAAGAAATAATGATATACTGAAAAAGAAAAAGGCACAAAACGTCCTGTCACTGACAGAGCCAACATGTATCACCCATGGAAATGGAGAGGCCGGCGGTGAAAACCACTGGAAGGCAGAAGTACGGGGACTTTGGGCAGGAAGGCTTTATAATAGATGTATAGATCATGAACCTGCCTGCATGTAACCCACGACCGGTGTCAGGATACCATTAGGACAAGTGGGTTTTTCCGTTTGCTGAACCAAATCAAGTGGGCACTGTGGACGCATCTAGTTTGCTACATCAACGCTACTGGGATGCAGTCAATTATTGGATCTTAGCGGTGAGACCCCCATGGATCAGACTTTTATCACCTATCCTCTTGAAAGGTGCTACAAGTGTATAGGCCCGTTTACACGCAACGAAAATTCATCCAAACGACTGATAATTGTTGCGTGTAAACGTACCATCGTGCACTTTTCTTCTGAACAATGATTTTAAGGCGAGTTCAAAATCCATATTTTAGACCGCAGGCTGTGTTCACTACAGGAGCTGGAGATTACATTGTATTCTTTCAGCAGCCCCTGCAAAAATAATGGAGCTGATTGCAGAGCTCGGACCACCCGCTGTGCTCTGCAAACAGCTCCTTTAGGCTCATTTACATGCAAATGAAGCTGATAAAGTGTTAATGGAAATTAGTGTCCATTAACACTTTATGCGAAACAATCGTTAAAACTGTCAATCTTTCAATCATTTAAAAGACTGGCTTTGAGTGTAAATGGGACTCATCTTGCTGCAATGTCTTTAAGATCACAACAACTTCTGTGTACTTTAACCTGCCTTCATCTTTAGAGTTGTTTGTTCACCAGAAGTGAAAATACCCCATTGGTCTATTATGTACAGTATATAATAGCAAGGTGCATAAAAAAAATGTGGACCCCATAACAGGGACCCTCTTGTGATGCCAACTAATGCCAGAAAATACATGCAGCCCTGCTGCTTCTCTGCCCTTCCTATTTCCTTATGATACCACCTTGATACCATTGTTGGTTCTTCTCACCCAATAGCAAGGAAGCTAAGACTAGGACGTTGCTCTCTGGCGGTCCCATAACGGCTTCAGGGGCTGCCTCTATGACAGGTACACTCTTGGTTACTGTTCAGCGAACTTTTCAAAAGTTTGGTTCGGCCTATTCGCAGATTTTCGGCAAAAAGTTTGATTCTGTCTGAATTAGTTCATATCCAACCTCACCAATACTCCTACGGCTGGCTTCACACTGGCGAGAGAATCACGCAATTTTCGTGCGATGTGAGAATGAGTGAAAATGAAGAATTATGAAACCAAAATCCCCATTTGTGATGTTTTCACTCATGCGATGTTGGAAGATTTAAAAATCGTCTATCCTTCTGCGTTTTTCTATTTTTTTTTTTAAGCCCAAGCAATCGCATCACAACGCACAAACTTGCGATTTTCGTGTGATGCGTTTATAACGTTAGAAAGTCCTATTGACTTTCACACGATAAAATTGCGCAATTTTACCACACGAGAAAATCGCAGACGGCAGCCATGTGCGATTTCCCCCCCCCCCCCCCCCCACAAGAAAATCATCATTGACGCTTGAACAAAGCTGTAATTTTCTTGTAGCAATATCGCGATCGCCAGTGCGAAGGAGCCCTAAAGCTGGTGTAGGAGCCAGCTTATTCTCCTCTTTGATGAAAGATAAGGAAGAAGCAGCATGGTGGCTCAGTGGTTAGCACTGTTACCTTGCAGCACTGGGGCACTAGGTTAAAATCAGACTAAGGACAACATCTGTATGGAGTTTGTGTGAATGTTTGTATGAGTTTGAAGAAACCCCCACAAACAGGGAGAACATTCAAACTCAATGCAGATGTTGTCCTTGCTCAGTTTTATAAACTGCTTGATAAAGACCCCAAGAGGGTCGAAACGTAGCAGTTATATGGAGGAATAAAATCGACACTTTGCTAATACGCCTGGGATGCTGTCCCTCTATCTGCTGTGAATTGGATCTACTGTTTGGGGGCTCTGACGGCGCTGACCCCTCCACTGTGACCTGCATTCCATAGACTTGATAGTCTCTGGTTGACAGGTTTAAACATCCAGAAGTGTGCTGTGAGTTAATAGAAACAGATTGTTTGCTCAGTTTTAACCCAGGGCCCCAGTGTTGTAGGGCAGCCGTGGTAGCCACATTTATTGGAAGAGAAGGAGAATGTTAGAGAGGTCGGCCGAGACGAATGGAACTTTTCGAAAAGTAGACCAGGAATAAGGTTCACTCCATACTACTCTTAGTTAATGGTCTTTAGTGAAAACCTCATTGATATCTTCTTGTGAAATGTCATGAAACCCCTTTATAAATTTAACAGTTTTAGTGAAAACCCTACTTAAGAGGAGTTTCCTTTATGGATTTAAGTAAACCCCTTTTATTAAATCCACCATTAATTAATGTTGTTCAAACGATCACAAATTCAGATTATCTGGTTGGATTACAATAAAGTACAAACTTTTTCAAAAAATTAAAAAAATATAATAAAAGCCATTAAAAAAAAGTCATATGTAACCCAAAATGAAAACAATATAAATGATAGCTCACTCCACGGAAAACAACCCGTCACAGAGCGCCACCAGTGGAAAAAATGGGAAAAGGCACGGGGGTCAGAGCATGGCAACAGAAAGCAATTTTTTTTTTCATAAAGGTTTTTCTTGCTTTTACAACAAAATGATCCGTCACTGCACCCTTATAATGGGGAAGGGGAGGGGTCACCTTGGATTAAAAACTGGGGGTAGGGAAGGAGGGGGGGGGGGATAAAGAAGGACGCTGTAGCTCCTGATTTGGCGGTGATGTATGATGGATTTTCACTTTTGGTTTGGTAAGGGCAAAGGGATTTATGTTTGTTCCAAGCAGTTTTTAAAAACATTTTTCCATGGACATAATCACATGATGACTTGCTTTTTGGTGGATAAGTTGTATTTTTTAATGGTACCATTTAAAGGGGTTGTGCCAAGTTTTAAAGTTATCCCTTAACCACAGGAGATGTAATGGTGTGGTTCAGGTTCGGAGCCTCATGTGGTAACCTGGACAGACAGATAGCGTAGTCAGGATTAGCCAAAGGTCGGTAACAGTAGATCACGGTTTGCAGTACAAAGGGAGTAGGCATGTAATGTGATCAGAGGAAAGCCAGAGGTCTGTAAGAGTTTGTATTGGTTGAAATACAAAGGTAGTTGGTAGGTAACTTCGTCAGAGGAAAGCCAGAGATCTGTAACAGCCAACAGCAATTCAGTAGAGACTAGCAGTAGTAGCAGAACTAGACTAAAGGCAGAAAGCACTATAATCACTCAAAGAGGAAATGGAAGGGCCAGGCTTTTATAGGGCTGATAGCTAAGTAGGTGGAGCTGCTGCCTGAAGCGCAGGAGGTCCTGGGTTCGAGTCCTGACAGGAGGTCCTGGGTTTGATCAGTGGGGGTTTGATCGCTGTGACCTCTTCCAAACCTGAAATTGATGGTCCCCAAGTGAATGGAGGGGTCTCGCAGGCGTGCTGCTGCTCAATTTACTTTAATGACAGCACTGGAGATTGCCAAAGTGCTTGGAGTAGCACCACAACCTCCTCTCCATTCACTTGCGGATCAACCGCATTATTGGGACCGGTAAAACCCCCCCCAAAATTCTCTGGTCTTAAAAAGGATATCAAATATGTCTTTGAGCATTTTGCTTACATAGTGTTGTTTGGTGTTTGGGCTGCCACCTTTGTCACAAAAAAATGTCAGCCAAGGTAAAAGGGGCTGTGGTTAGGGGCATTTATCATGACATAGTTTTTACTACAGGTATTCTAATGACCGCAACGAGTAATAGTGCCCCCAATAGTGATAGTTCCCCAGTAGTGCCCCCAATAGTGATAGTTCCCCAGTAGTAACTCCCAATAGAAATAGTGACTCTTTTAGTTCCCCCAAGAGTAATAGGGCCCCATCTGTGCCCTCCACGCCTTGAACCTGTGGTTATGCCGTGAGTCCACAGCATCTAGTATTTCACTAGCCCTCTCTCTTTAGCTCCAGTCCAGCCCACCAAAGTTTCTGCTGTGACCCCTGACCTCTCCTCCCAGCATCTGTGATGTGTACAGGACCTGCAGGATACAGACACCAGGAGGAGAGGTCAGGGGTCACAGCTCTGATTACAGCGACTGGAAGGGAACTAAGGGGAGAGAGGGTAAGTGATACACTGGACGCTGTGGGGTTGCCACCAGACCCTGCTCTCCGCCGAAAAATTTATTTTACAGGCCATTAATATGGCTGTTAAAAGATAAATCCCGGCACCGGCCTGTGGACATAATTACCGCTTGGACAGGTGAGTAACCGGCCAGGTGCAACCTTAAGTGTTCTATGTCTATTTATTACTCAGGCTACTAAGAATATACTTCCTAATATACTATACCATAGTACTGCCAGGAGGGTGAATCACACTCCATACGCTCTATACTAGATGTCGCACGCACTTTACTCACACATGAAGCCTCAGTTTTTAGCCTAAAGGTGTTTCTCATTCTGGGAAACCTACAATTTACATTCCGAAGGTTCCCAGGATGAAGGTCAGAGGGGAATTTACTACAGCGGTTACTTATAGACAGTCAATGCGTGAACGAGTAATCTCAGTTTTGCTCTCATCTAGATTTTTGCAGAGCGTTTTGAGGAAATTTGGACACATACATAGAAATCTACTGATTCTCAGATTTTCATGCTTCCAATCAGATCCTTCAGGGGGTTTTCCAGAACCTTGATATTGATGGCCTCAGGATAAGTCATTAACTGGTGGTGGTTTACCAACCAGGAACCCCACCAATCAGCTGCTTGAGGAGTGTTGCGGCCTCTTCACTGCATACCGGGCACAGCGCCACACATTTAGTAGCAGTGGTGCCTGGTATAGCAGCTCAAGCCCATTTATTGCAATGGGACTGAGCTTCTATCAAGCCGCGTAATGAATGTATGTGATGTCATCGGGGCAGAAAAAGAGGCTGCGGCATTCTGGTGTCTGGGCCTTCTTCAGTCCTCATCCTCCCTCAGCAAGGAGATACGTGCCTGGCATGCCTCATGTGCCTCCCTAACCAAGCAAGATGGTGCCAATCGACCTATTATATACATTCCTCTCCTTCTACTGACATCACTGGACATATGCTTGCCACATCATCAAGAGGGCAGGGCATTCTGGGTTAGGTAAGTCATACTGTCAAGGGTGGGGCTTCACGATGACGCACACCCAGGTCATTAAAGGGGACGCAGCTTCTACTCAGCGCTGTTTAAGCTGTCCCACTCACAACTGCAGGATCAGACTTTTTGGCAGTATGTAGTCCCGAGAACACATTCTGCAGAGTAGCTGTGGACACAGTATGATAGGAATAGTTTTAAATCAAGACTATTTGAGAAGTCGTTTGATTTTTTTTTAATTTTAGGGGCATTGGAGAAGGTTGCGCATGTCTACATAGTCGATAAGTAGAGCTCAATGAAGATGAACACAAGTCATTCTATAATCTTAAAACTTCTGTTTAGGATAACTCTCCGGAAAAAGTCGAAAAGGCTCACAGAAAAAGGGGAGACCTCCTGCATTCCTGGAGGAGTTGGCAAGATTCTCTAGCATCGGGCAAGGAAAGGAGCATGAGTGCCTAAATGCTATAAAATAAAAAACACCACTATTCTCAACTTTTTTGCTCTTCTCCGTCACACCAGTAGCCATCCAATCACTTCTGGGAAGTGCAATCACGTCCCATATGAACACATGACCACTGTGACCAATCGTTGGCCTCTAATGTACTCGCTTGACCGCTAGGAGAGCTCAGACTGGCGGGACACAACTGTAGCGTTTCTTTTTTCAAATTTTACAGCATTCAAGTACTTTCTAAAAAGTATTTAAAGCTGCTTGTCAGCCCCTTCAAAGCAAGCGGAGCCAGTTAGAATTGCTGCCACAAAAAGGGGAACCCATGACAGTGGTTGCCCCATGGTGGGTAGGGAGCCCATAACAGTGGCCATCCCAAAGATAGCGCCAGCCTTGTCCATAGGATTGTGTGCGGCATTTCAGCTCCGTTCCATTGAAGTAAATGGGAGCTGAGCTGCAATAACACACAAGCCTCAGCCTAGGGTGGCGCTGTGTTTAGAAGAAAGCAGCCATGTTTTTCTAACCATGGACAGCCCTTTAAATCCATTCTATAAAACACAATGCTTGCTTTGCAGTGACTTAGTCTCCATCCACTGAATGATTAATGCCCCTGTATTACGGTAGTATCTTAGGGGTTTACGTCTGGAAGACTATTTCCTCACTTTCTGTAATTATATTTTATGTTTACCACATTTTCCCAAAATCAAGGTCAAGTTGTTCACTTGTTCTCTTTGTTCTTAGAGAGATTCGGGTTTAGTCGGTCCCCGGGGTGGCGGGGATAATTCTGTTTTGTACGCCCCGGCAGCACAGAAAAAGATGAAAGATCAGCGTGTAGCTAAGAGAACAAAAGCGGCTCTGGGCTCCGACCACACAACACTAAATAGGTCCCACTGCGGAAAGAAATCCATGTCTGAAGAGCCCAAACCGGCCGCAACTCTGCTCCAACAGAGAATGAGGCCAAAGCGGAAGACAAAACCCAGACCCCGAGCAGCCCTTCTCCTCATCATTATCATTCACGGCTCACGTTGTTCAGTCTGAAGCAATTAGTGTTCCAGGCAAATGTCGTCAACTTCCCCAAGCCACTATTATCTCCGTCTGACAGCTTCTATTTTATGCAAATTCACTTTCAACTTACTGCAAAATGGCTCCTTCGATGCCGTGTCAAAATAAGCTTTGGTCACCGGAGGATTCCTCGCCACCAGATAATCTTTCCACTTATCAGAATAAAAACCTGTAACAAACACACGAACAAAGCCGTTAGCAGCACAGAGGATGGCAATCTGCATCCGGCACATTGGAGGGTCAACACTTATAGCGTATTGGAGATTCAGTTGTGGTCAATAAAGCAAACATAAACTACATAATGAAGGGCCGGCCGCCTTTACAATGCCTTATTGTTAGGAAGGCCTCCCGAAAATAAGATTATTACAGGTTTATGAGCTGCCTGGAACCCCAGCGATCACCGGTATTCTACAAGGGAACCCGGTAGCAAGTGTTAAAGGGGTCCTCCCATCTTGTGAATCCTATTTCAATGTGTTCAAAATTGGAAAATAATGCAGTCACCCATAAGATGGGTATTTGCAAAATGCTCCGTTCTCCAGATATTGCAGATATTGATTCCTCTGGTTGTTTATTGCTCGTCGCCAGACCACCTCCTCTATGGAAAGAAATAGCAGAGCACAACGGCTAGCTGAGGGCTAGTGTGCATGCGCTCCGGAGCTCCCAGCCACCAGATATAGATGACTGAAGTGCACAAGCGCCAACCTCCTCTGCTGCTTCTTTCCAAAGAGGAGGTGGTCTGTTTCGCTGGCAGCTAGCAGTAAACAAGCAGAGGACAGAGGAATCAATATCTGCAATATCTGGAGAACGGAGCAATTTACAAATAAACATCTTCTAGGGGAGGGAATCGTTTTGTGATTTTGAAGACATGGAAATATGAATACCCATTTAAGTTTTCCTGCAGCGCCACCACAGGAAAAAATTAAGTATTACACAATTTGTCTTGAACTCGAAGGGCTGTCCATGTAATGCAAAGACATGTCACTTTATTTAACCCTTTACCTACCAGCCATTTGTAAGGTATTTATTTTACTTCTGTTCACCCTAGCCTTTTAAGAACCATACCTTTTTTATTAACATAATTGTACAAGTTATATTTTTAAATGGTACCATATAACATATTGGAAAATGTAAAAAAAAAAAAAATTGTGTGAATTGGAAAAAAAACCACACAATTGCATCATTTTCGAAAGATTTTGTTTTTGCAGAGTTCATGGTACAGTAAAAATGACACGTTAAATTTATTCTATGGATCAGTACCATTATGACAATACTATATATATATATATATATATATATATACACACACACACTACTTTTAGAAAAAGTTAAAAACCCTTTTATCAAAAAAAATGCTTTTTTTGTAGCCATAATCTGTGCATCATAACTTTTTGGCGCTGTATAAGGGCTTATTTTTTGTGGGGTGGGCCGTAGTGTTTATTGCTACCCTTTTTGAGTACACAGAACCTTGTGATCACTTTTGTATTCAGTTTTTATTGAGACACGGGGCACACAAAAAAAAAAACTTTGGCATTGTGCTTTTTTTTTAACAGAGTTCACTACTTCTAGTTCAAGATTTTTTTTGGACACAGCAATAGCAATTATGTTATTTTTTTTTTAAGATTGTTTCGTGTGAAAATGGAAAAAGGGAGGAGAATTTGAACTTTTAATCAACTTTTTTTCTCATTTTTTTTATTTTATTTGACTTAATTTACCATTTTTTTTAGTTCACTTAGATCAGTGTTTCTCACCTTCAGTCCTCAAGGCACCCCAACAGGTCATGTTTTCAGGATATCCTATAGTAAGAACACCTGTGGCAATGTCTGAGGCGTCAACAATTATTACATCACCTGTGCAATACTGAGGAGATCCTGAAAACATGACCAGTGGGGGGTCCTGAGGACTGGAGCTGGGGAACACTGACTTAGGGGACTTTAAATTGTGATTGATTGCTTCTACAATATATTGCAATACTTCACTTTTGCAGTATCTTGTATTTTTAACATGTAGATAATAAGCCCTGCCATAGGCCCTTTTACATGGAAGGATTATTGTAAAAAAAACAAACTCTGTATCGTGCAAATTTGCATGGTAATTGTTCACTGAAAACATGCCTAATGATTGAACAATGAACGAATTTATTCGCTTATTGCACATCATTTTATGCAGGCATTATGCTTTCTCTTTGACTACTCTGAGCCATCAGTTCCATGATACATCAGCACAACATCACATAACCAGGTAGAGCCTGTACCATCTCTGCCTGCAGGGAGGATGCAGTGATTATCACTATTCTAGTCTATTCAATTAAATAAGCTACAGACTATAATTATACAGGCAGAAGGCTGAACTACCATCTTCATTATAACTGTGTGACAGCAGCCTCTAATTCAGCAGTAACTGTGATAAGAGTGTCTGCACCCCCCTAAAGGGCTTATGTGGTACACTCCATGTAATATTATACAGGAATTATGCTGATTGGAAAAGTGACTTCTTGAGTGAGCATAAAGCCAAGTAAGTAGTCAGAATGAGATCACATGACCCGACTGAAGAAAAGGACTGCCGGAATTTCGGATATAAAGAAATAACTAAACAAGTTAATACTAGCTGACTTATATATACTAGGGATGGCTGCAATAAATGAGAAAAAGGAAAATCCCCAGAGCAGCCCTTTAAGAGTTGTGCATCTCAACCTGAAGTGCATTGGAAACGTCGGGGTCAATAAATATTCCCCTAAAGAGAATAAGTTTCCTGCAGCC